>NC_056739.1:1264773103-1264838103 GCF_019279795.1 Protopterus annectens | reverse complement strand
CAAAGAAATTATTATTGTAATAAATCATAAAAATTACAGGTGTTAATTTATTATTTTCATTTTACATCCTATAGCAGTAACTGCTTTGTAAAAGTTTTCTATATGTATTGACTCACTCACTCCAACTGCTGACTGTGGCATCACAATATGCCACAAGTATGAAAATGCAAACCACAGCACAAATTCTTTCAAATGCATTTACATAAGCCTTTTAGCTGCTTTACTGAAACATGCTATAAATCTTAACCCATTTAAAGCAAGTTACAACACACTGAAGCACAATAATTGATAAAAAAATACACAGAACACACATTACTCTCTTCACTACCCTTAAATTTATCATGTTCTCTCAAAATGTAAATGTTCATGAACACTATGCTCCTTCTGTTCTGATACTTTTGATTCTACCTTTGCTTTCCTAATTAACCTCTCTGCCCATTCTTTCTATACTATTAAAGCAGTCCTGTGGTCACAAGAACACCTAGATTCTGAGAATAAAGTCCAACATACACACATGTTCTGGGGCTCATCAGACTCAACCTGCTTTTCACCCCATTCTGTACATGAGGTTGGGGTGTCACAGCAAGAGTAACCATCACTTGTGCCAGTGTTCACAGCACCAGGTGGCTAGCCCTGCTCCACAACAACTCCAACAAACTGTCAAAGCAAAGCACTGATAAATATGAACTTTGTGCCCACTGACCACAGCCACTTTCAATGACACAAAAATGTAAGTATTCTCTTTTGTAGGCAAAATATATCCATCACCTTACAGTCATACTGCCCTAACTGGAATTGAACAGACAGCATTGACCATAATGGGATGGTTACGTTTTGTCAATCACAAAGCACATTTAAACCTCTGTGTATATGAAAACTTTCAGGCCAGAGTGCCCAGAGCTCCTTTTTGCAAGTATTACAAAGATATATTTTTAGATGATGCAGACTCAAGTATGTAAGGGATTATCATTTGTTTGTTTGCTGTTCTGTGTTCCTGTAACCACCGGACTCCTTTACGTGGCTTTGTAGTCTTCGTCAGTCAAAAAATTACTTTCATTTTTGGTCTCAAACTATCAGTATGTCAATTTCTGACTTTATTTACATTTATTTTCACTTTCACAGATTGTGACAAGTGGACCACACTCAAAATCTGCGCATTTATTACTTTCATATCCGAAAGGTACCCCCACATCTCAGCACTAATTGCTCAAAGTATATGCAACAAAATCCCCAACCTCCACGCTCGGCTCATCCACAACCACCCAGATATCCGAAACCTGTCTGAAACCCCATATACTAGACACAGAAATAACTCCAATAACTGTGTCATCAGAAAAGGTAGACTACACAAAAAGTGTGGAGGAGTTGCTCTCCTCTACTCATCCTCCCTCTAAGTTATTCCCTTCACAAAACCCATTCCACAATTCGGTAATGCTGAATTAATTCCTGCCCTACTTCAGATAAACATAAACTTATAAGCATAATCAGTCACTATATCACTCCTGGTGACAATGTCCCTGTCCTCGAAGATATTCTTTCCTGGATCTCTTCTAATATTACTAATGAGACTATAATCCTGGGTGATGTAAATATTAATTGGACCACCATCCAATCTCCCTCCAACCCCCTAAACATAAACCTTAACTTCACACAGCTTATCAACTGCACAACTAGACCTTCCAAAGACAACCCCTCTGGAAGTATCCTTGACTGGACACTAGTCTCTCACCCTCAATACATCTTTGATAGCGGTAACCCCCCTGATTCATTCCGTGACCACATTCCTACCTTTGCCCATCGCCATTCTATACCTTTGCAACTGCCTCATACTTTCATCACCACTCGTCCCCTAAAAAGCTCCAGGTCTCAATAATGCAGTATCATTGAAACCATTCTTAAAAGCAAGGCCTTTGAAGCATTGATGGAATGTTATTAAGTTATTTAAACGTAATAAATACTAGATGTATAATTATTATATTTCTAAGAAATATACACATTTATTTACTTTTATAAAAGGAACTACTGACAGTAAGGTATCTGAGGTTTAGATGAATAATAGTTTATTGGATTGTACACTTATATATATGAACTTCCTGTTTTGTTTAGTTTTTTAATGTAATGTACACTTTATATATGAACACCTTGTATATATCTGTAGCTAGTTAACAAAGCTTAATTAATGATGTCATTGATGAGCAACTTCTTGATTGGATATGCAATATTTTAAATTTCAGAGTTTGTGTGGTTTTATTAGAGTCTGATGAAGCGATTTGTTATTTATCGTGAAAGTGCTTACTTTTAATAAATCTTTTATTGTTTTCAATAGCCATGATAAGTTCGCTTTTTCTTTCTATTTTGATGCTTTGAGGTGAAAACCGAGCGTTTACCCTGTCTGGATACTTTTTTCTATCTATTTTACTTTGTGGTTTTTAGGCTGGGACATGGCTGAAGGAACTGAACAAAATACCAATGAATACAGGAGACAAGATTATCGTTTCAGTAGTTTACTGAATGAGACTTTTAATCCACTGACGCAAAATCCAGTATTTCCAGTCCATAATAATGAAGTGATAGACCAGGATACATATGCAAGGTTCAAAGAAACTTTTCGGAGTTTTGAGAACAAACTGTATAGCTTTAAAAGACTTCAATGGCAAAGATACTATCTCGAGGCATCACTGAAGTACAAAATAGTGCCCAGAGGACTAAGAATACTAACTATGCCTACCTCTGGGAATCTATATCCCAAGTTATTACAGAAATGGCAGCAGCTTAACCTGCAATTAAGCTACGATTATATGTGTCTACTTACTGACTTTTTTAAACCCCAGGAGAAAACATTAATAGATGAAATCTGGGACTTACAACATCAGCTAAACAATAACTTCTCAGTTGAAGTCTCAGGCACTAAACTAGATGATTTATATGAAAATACCCTTAGCTATGAGAAAAGACTTCAAAATACTAAAATGAAAAAACTACAAAGAGATCTTAATGACTTTCAATGCAAAGAAGTCTTTTCTTGGCCGAAATGTTCAGTTTCTACTAGGACTAATATTGATAATCCTGGACTAGTATTAAGAAATGCTAACGGAACACCAGTGAGGGCTGAAAAAGAGAGCGCTGTTGCTTTAATGTGTGTAAATGATACTGAACATGTGAACAACGTGAGCTCAGTAACATCACCCGTAAATAGAATACCAGCCATGGTAGCGGGGAGTGAAGGAACAGGCCCACCGTCTAACAGCTGCAATATGGATATTATCTCTACTAACAGCAACAGAAAAGGGGCAAATTCGAATGTGGCATCTTTTTTAGAAAAAGAAGTAACACAGACATCGATCCTGCCGTTCGTCTTGAGCAATGTGCTACCTATCAGAGAGAGATCCAAGAGCAGGGGTCGAAAAGGCAAAATACAGCAGAAGAAAGGAGAAGGCTCCCACCAGAATATGGTGATAACGCACAGCAGGAACGGCAAAAACTGGTAATTAATTTATCTAGCCTAACATTAACTAAAGCCCAGGAATCCTTACTAGAAAAGGGGCTTACACTTATTCCTGCTCAAAAGACAGTCATGTTTGAATTACTTAAAGAATTGATATTATTTGCACGTACATTGACCTTAAAGACAATTTTTCAAAGTAATGAAAGTCTAGATAGGACTGTCTTTAGAAAGCCTAGTGTCTTTGTACCTAAGCAACACTCCATCATAGAAACTTTTGTAACTGTTTGTGAAAAGGAAATAAGAAATGCATTTAAACAAGATATCGTACCCACGTATTATAACCTTAACAAAGATGAGACTGAAGCTTTATTACAATTGAAAGGTCTTTCTAGTACAGAAATCAGACCAGCTGATAAAGGTGGGGGGTTGCTATGATGGATAAGTCACTATACGTACAACAGATGATGCAATTATTAGGGGACATGAACACATATCTCCCTACCTTGAAGGGAGAAGTTAAGCTATAATAGATAGAGTATCATTGTATGTATTTGATTTGCTTATGTCTAAGCGTATTTCAAAGGAACTTTTTAACTACTTCCAGGTTGAACACCCTACAATGCCTATGATTTATGGACTGCCGAAAGTCCATAAGAATATGAATTGCCCACCGATGAGACCTATTGTCTCGAGTAGAGGATGGGCTACTGAAAGCCTCTCTATTTATGTTGAAAAATGTCTACATCCTGTATTGGAGAATTGTGATACTATTTTAAAGGACACAAAAGTTTTCCTTAAATTACTTTATGATAAGGTAAACACTATTGAAAGAGAATTTATTTTTGTTACCATGGATATCGTCTCATTATTCACTGTTACACCTAATGACTGGGGTATAGAAAGGATAAGAGACTTGCTCAATGATAAAAAGATGTACAGCATGGCTAAAAATTAATTGATATTTAGTTTATTGGAAATTATTCTTGAGAACAATGTCTTTATCTTTGATGAAAATTTCTATCTTCAAAAGGATGGCGTAGCTATGGGCACAGCTTGTGTGAACAGCTACGCCAACCTAACACTGTTGTCATGGGAAAAGGAATTATTCCTGGAACAGAGCGATTTCTCGAATGGCATCTTATGGTACACTCGCTTTGTAGACTATGTCTTTTTGCTTTCGGGAGGGAGTGTTGATAGCTTGGAGACATTTGTTCAATATTTACAAGATTCGACTGATTTTCTAAGATTCACATCATTATTCCGAGCAGGCGATAGAATTCCTAGATGTAAAGACTCATAAGACAATGTTAAAGGAAATTGTAACTAGTCTTTACAGGAAACCCATTTGCAAAAATAGCATTCTGCACATGTCTGTAAGAATGTCTTAAAGGGACAATTCATGCGCATGAGCAGGTTACACAATACACAAGAAGGCAAAGAGGAAGCTGTGACCTTATTACAGGATGAATTTAAACAGAGAGGATATAACAAAAAAGAAATAGATAAGAGTATTGAAGAAATGTATAATGGATGTAGTTCTAGAGGCAATCCCTATTTTTCAAGTAAAAGTAATTATGATAAACAAGCTACTGAGAAACTTAATAACAAGGTTAGATTTGCAATGACTTATTCTAGTGACTCAAAGAGATTTTGTGAGATCTTTGAGAAAAACTGGAATATTTTGAGATCCACTGATGAATTAGAGGGAATTATAGATAACAAATACTGTTTCTCTTTTAAGAACAAGAAATCGTTAAAAAAAGACAACTTTGTTATAACACATCTCTCAACAGTTATGGGAAGAGGCAGTTATCACAAAGAACTGGTGCATTTCCATGCAGGAGATGTACAGCATGTAATTTTCTATATAGTAAATCTTCTTTCCATTAGCCAGCTCTTGGCTTTAATATTGACATAGATTTCTATGCAGATTGCAGGACCCAGTTTCTAGTGTACTTTAGCTTTTGCAAAAACTATTATGCTTTTTACGTGGGGAAACCCACCAGGATGCTCAAGGAACACATACAGGAACATATTAGAGACATAGCAAAATTGAAAGAAACCAGTGCTTTAGCTCAACATGTTTAGTCTAATGGTTCAGAACATGTTTTTAATTTTATGGCACTTGAGATTGTTGAACCCAACATCCAAGGGGGAGATATAAACAACAGAGTGGAAGAAGTTGAACAAAAATGGATATTATTATTAAAGGCAGATAGTCTTCCAGGTCTCAATAGTGCAGTATCATTGAAACCATTCTTAAAAGCAAGGCCTTTGAGGCATTGATGGAATATTAAATTATTTAAACATAATAAATACTAGATGTATAAATATTATATTTCTAAGAAATATATACATTTATTTATTTTTATAAAATGAACTACTGATAGTAAGGTATCTGAGATTTAGATGAATAATAGTTTAATTATTTATTGGATTGTACACTTTTATATATGAACTTCCTGTTTTGTTTAGTTTTTTAATGTGATGTACACTTTTTATATGAACACCTTGTCTATATCTGTATTTAATTAAGAGAGCTTAATTAATGATGTCATTGATGAGCAGCTTCTTGACTGGATATGCAATATTTTAAATTTTAGAGTTTGCGTGGTTTTATTAGAGTCTGATGAAGCGATTTGCTATTTATCGTGAAAGCGCTTACTTTTAATAAATCTTTTATTGTTTTCAACAGCCGTAGTCAGTTCACGTTTTCTTTCTATTTTGATATACAAGCCTTTTAGCTACTTTACTGAAACACGCTATAAATCTTAACCCATTTAAAGCAAGTTACAACACACTGAAGCGCAATAATCGATAAAAAAATACACAGAACACACATTACTCTCTTCACTACCCTTAAATTTATCATGTTCTCTCAAAATATAAATTTTCATGAACACTATGCTGCTTTCTGTTCTGATACTTTTGATTCTACCTTTGCTTTCCTAATTAACCTCTCTGCCCATTCTTTCTATACTATTAAAGCAGTCCTGTGGTCACAAGAACACCTAGATTCTTAAGAGAATAAAGTTGAACATACAAACATGTTCTGGGGCTCATCAGACTCAACCTGCTTTTCACCCCATTCTGTACATGAGGTTGGGGTGTCACAGCAAGAGTAACCATCACTTGTGCCAGTGTTCACAGCACCAGGTGGCTAGCCCTGCTCCACAACAACTCAAAAAAACTGTCAAAGCAAAGCACTGATAAATATGAACTTTGTGCCCACTGACCAAAGCCACTTTCAATGACACAAAAATGTAAGCATTCTCTTTTGTAGGCAAAATATATCCATCACCTTACAGTCATACTGCCCTAACTGGAACAGACAGCATTGACCATAATAGGATGGTTACATTTTGTCAATCGCAAAGCACATTTAAACCTATGTGTATATGAAAACTTTCAAGCCAGTGTGCCTAGAGGGTCAGAGTGCCCAGAGCTCCTTTTTGCAAGTATTATAAAGATATATTTTTAGACAGATGCAGACTCCACGTATGTAAGGGATTATCATTTGTTTGTTTGCTATTCTGTGTTCCTGTAGCCACCAGACTTCCTTTACGTGGCTTTGTAGTCTTCGTCAGTATAAAAATGACTTTCATTTTTGGTCTCTAACTGTCAGCAAGTCAATTTCTGACTTTATTTACATTTATTTTCACTTTCACAGATTGTGCCAAGTGGACCGCACTCAAAATCTGTGCATTTATTACTTTCATATCCGAAAGGTACCCACATCTCAGCACTAATTGCTCAAAGTATATGCAACAAAATCCCCAACCTCCACACTTGGCTCATCCACAACCACCCACATATCCTTTCCATCTCCGAAACCTGGCTCAAACCCCATACACTAGACACAGAAATAACTCCAATCACTGTGTCATCAAAAAAGGTAGACTCAGTGGCAGCTGGTGACTTCAAATCAAAGGGGGGCTGCAGGAGACAGCTGAATGGGTGGGGTCAATGGGAAGGGGTGCAGCCAACTAGAAAGGGGAGGAGCTATGCTCAAAACCACAGAAACGAAATATACTGCCCTGGGTGCCAAACCGTCATTATGAGAGTCCAATCAAGACAAAATTAAGTGTAGAAGAATAAAAATATTTCAGTGCATTGGCTGCATGACAGCTTAATATCTACATGGAAACAAAAGAGGTTGTGAGGCATGAAAAAATAAGTTACTTTTTTTTAAATACATTAATGGAATGCCAGTCAAAATCAAGTATAAGAAAAACAAGCAGCACTCAACTCAAACCACTTCTTGCACTGCAGTTCTAATTATAATTTATAGTGAGCTTTATTAAAGTACCAAGTAACATGCTGAAAGTAGAAATCTCTGATGCCCCCACTTGTAAAAATGTTCCTTATCCAAAAAAAGGACCTGCTGCCTGACATCTACTTGTTTCACGGGGAAAACATGATCACAGTAAAAAATGAAAAGCAAACAAGAAATAAGCTCAAGACACATTGCTTAAAAGGATTACTGTACAGGTTATGGACCACACGATTGGCATTCTGTTTACGGGTAAAGCCTGCAGAGATGACTGGAAGTCTCCAAGTGTAATGAAACTCTTAAAATAATGCAATCCTGTCCTTTATTACAAATACTGGCATATGCATTTCAATACCCAAGGCTTATACATTATCTAGTTAAGTATTTTCTACATGGCAACAGAAAGGCTTTCAATGTTGGCAATTCTTTAACAGTATGCTTACTAAAGCTTACTTGCATCTTGCAATCTCAGCCAAGCTTACCTAATGGTCAGTAAAGTATTGCTACTTAAACACAGAGCAACAGGCACTTTGAGTAATAAGCATAAATCAACAGTACAAAAATATGACATAAACCAGACCATTCTGTAAAAATCAAGGACAGAAGAAAAGCCACTCTAGTACTTGTGTCTACCTTGAATGGGGGGGTACTCTGCACATTTACACTGCATAACTACTCCTTGCCTTGCTTCGACACATCCAGAGTCACTACATGGGGGAGTGGGGTGCAAGTATGTCACAGTTTGAAATGTCTCTGGCTGACTTGTGATGGCCCTGACACATTTGTCATACCTCTCAACCTCAGAGCAAGAAATCTGGACAAAGCCATACAAAGAAATGGGACAAAGGTCCAAAAATAAGGACAATTTTTAAAATATTGCTCTTATAAACTTAGAAAGATTATAGAGGTCTTGCATTAGTATGAATTTTCTGAATGATATGAAATCTGAAACTCAAATGTCTGTCATTATTTTCTAACTTCAGTCTTTAATGATTTGTCACTAATTTGCCAAAAACACAATTTTATGAAAAATGGACCAAAAATGTGATGTAAAAATATAAAATAGCAACACAATACAGCTGGGAACCTGTCAAAGAAGGGATACTTTAATATTAGTACTGCTAACTTGAGCAGCTGACAAAATAAAAGAATCTACATGCATTTCTGAAATAAAAGTAATCTAACTGATTATTACAGTTATTTCTTAATTATAAACCCTCCAGGTTTTCTTCCAAAATTGCTATTTTGCGGCGGGATCATTAGGGGAAGAGCAACATTTTGAGCCAAAATCAGGGACAGTTGAGAGGTATGGCTATGCCTAATTCTATAAAGCAATTTATTTGCATGTACCTCTCAACCTGTTAATGCAATAAATCTGGACAAGGCCAAATATATTGGGGGAACATATAAACAGTACTAAAAATTGCTCTTGTATAAACTGAGACAGTTGATAGAACAGGTCTTACTTTAGCATGCATTTTTCTGAAAGTTATGAAGTCTGAAACTCAGTGTGTCATTATTTAGTGATTTAATTCCTAAATGATTTGCCAGAAAACCACAAATTTTATGAGGAACAAACCAAAAATAAGAAGCAAAAAATCTATTCATTCTTTGAAAATCTGGACAGTTGGGAGGTATGGTTCAGCTGGGGCTGCCTAAGTTTGCCGCCCTTCCCCCTCACAAAACCATGGTCGAATGGAGCCTCCCCGTGCAGCCTTTCCAATGATCCATTACTTGGCTATTTCACTCCATTTACCATAAACACTAACGTGCATACTGATTTACTTCTATGATTATTTGAACGTCATTTGAAAGTTTTATTTTGCATTTTACAGCACAAACACTAAGACATCTGCTAAACAAACTTGGCATTAAAACTTTTCTGCCATTGAAACTCACATTCATTGAAACAACATTGAAACCCACATTCAAAGAGAATACATTTTACCAGTGGCAGATAAAGATGGATTCTGGGCTGTTTTCAAATCATAGGCCCCTTGCATATGAAACATACATGTGCTCTTTGATACACCTTCCTATTGCTTTGAACATTTTCCAGTAAACAATGAAACAAAACGCATGCACCAATGACAAAACTGCCCAATTCAGAACATTTCCATCATAAAAGTCTACTCAAACTTCTACAGTCCACTATTATCAGTAAATATGCACAATTCTACAGTCCACCATTATCAGTAAATATGCACAATCTCTGAAGTAGTAAAAAAGTCATCTAAATAATTCCACATTAAATAAATCTGTAATGAAGAGGTTGCTGCTAGCAATCACCTTTATATTTCATGGTTTCATCGAAAAATAAAGTGTCTGATGCCCCTGAGGAATAAATTGCCTAAATTACATTAAAAATAAGCTAGTAATATTGCAATAGGAAATGGATGGCAAACTGATAACAGGCTCATAGTTAGTATCTTAACTTTCAGTACAGCAGCATTCACCCCTTATGGGAGTAGAACCAACAACCTTCTGCATCAAAAACAAGTACACAACCTGTTGTGCTATTAGCAATACAAGCTGACTTAGCATAATCAGCACTAAACTTCTCTTCCCCTGCAGCTCTCAGCTCCTTGTAAAATCTACTCAATACTCCACTGCATCTCAACTTCGCAGCACAAGAAATCTGGAAAAAGCCAAATTTATTGGGGTGGGTCAAAAGGGCAAAAACCAGGGACACATTAAACATTGCTTGTATAATCTTGGAAAGCTGCTAGAATAAAATGCTGTGTTACCACCATACATTTTACTGCCAAGGTCCCTGTGCAAAAGAGTCAGAACAACATACCACTATGCCAAATCACCTGCTTTGTGAAAGAAAATGCTGTGTTACCACCATACATTTTACTGCCAAGGTCCCTGTGCAAAACAGTCAGAGCAACATACCACTACGCCAAATCAGCTGCTTTGTGAAAGAGAGGAAGACTGAAACTTAAATGGCTATCATTTAATGAATTCAGTTCTCACCATAGCTGTCAACCTCTTAGCACAAAACACCTGGACAAACCCAGTAATGAGGGAATACAGCCCTCAAACATATTCAGTGAATTCAGTTCTTGCCATAGCTCTCAACCTTAGCACAAAAAACCTGGACAAAGCCAATAACAGGGTAATACAGTCCCAAAAATAAGGACAAATTTCAAACAGTCATCTTATAAACTTAGAAAATTGCTATAATAAAAGGTTGTGTCACTATATATTTATTGCTAGAATAAAAAGTTGTTTTACTATGTATTTTCTGAAGAATATGAAGTCTGAAACTCAAATGCCTGTCAATTTTACTTCTGATGGAACAAAAACAATTTCAGCAGAGGCCCAGGGAGAAATACTGTAGACATAGGTCTTTGTAAAATGGCAGGACACCAGAGCAAATCCATACAAACACAGGGATAAGATGCAGACTCCACACAAAAGGCACCCCCAGCCAAGAATCAAACCAGAAAACCTATAGCTGTGAGGCAACAATACTGCTACTGCACCATCAAATATGTAAGGAATTAAACATTCAGAAACCTGAAGTCTGAAATTCAAATGCCTGTCAATTTTATTTAACATTTGGTAATCGGGACAGTCTGACTTGGAACAAAAAACAATTTTCAGCAGAGGCCCAGGAAGAAATAATGCAGACATGTCTTTGTAACATGGGAGGACACAAAAGCAAACCCACACAAACACAGGGAGAAGATACAGACCCTACAAAGATGGCACCCCAGCCAAGAATCAAACCTGAGAACCTGCAGCTGTGAGGCAACAATGCTACCACTGCACCATCAAATATCAAGCATGGCAACATTTATACACCACAGATATTGAGGAACAGATCAGATCAAATATGAGGCAAAAATCTGCAATTTTCTTTACAAATGGTGGTGGGTAAGGAATTCACCTCTTTAACACCTGCATACAAGGTACAGAGTTCAAGCCTGAGGTATTCCCTACCACACCACCATGAGTCTAACCACTAGTATATTGCACCTGGTGCATTTTCACACACACACACACACACACACACACACAAACACACACTAGTGCACATGCGCAAAAGTCTGTGATTTTTTTCTTTTTATTTTTCTTATTTTACAGTTGAGGGGGCTGCAGTCCGGCAGTCCAATAGCACGGGCCGCCCCTGGGTAGACTACACAAAAAGGGTGGTGGAGTCGCTCTCCTCTACTCATCCTGTCTTTCAGTTATTTCCTTCACAAAACCCATTCCACAATTCGGTAATGCTGAAATAATTCCTGCCCTACTTCAGATAAACATAAACTTATATGCATAATCAGTCTCTATATCACTCCTGGTGACAATGTCCCTGTCCTCGAAGATATTCTTTCCTGGTTCTCTTCTAATATTACTAATGAGACCATAATCCTAGGTGATGTAAATATTAATTTGACCATCCAATCTCCCTCCAACTCCCAAAACATAAACCCCTCTGGAAGTATCCTTGACTGGACACTAGTCTCTCACCCTCAATACATCTCTGATAGTGGTATCCTCCCTGATTCATTCTGTGACCACATTCCTACCTTTGCCCATCGCCATTCTATACCCTTGCAACTACCTCATACTTTCATCACCACTCGTCCCCTAAAAAGCTTCAACCCCAATGCCTTCTCAAATGCACTACAACACACAAACTGGAACCCTCTAAAATTTCTACCTTTAGACAATGCCATTTCCTACTTTAATACAACCTTCCTAAACCTTCTTGATACCTTTGCCCCCCAGAAAACTAAAAGAATAAAAACTAGCTCTGTCCCTTGGTTAACCAAAGCTACCCTAGTAGTCATGCGCCTCCGAGATAAAGCCTGGAAACATTACTATAAAAACAAAACTCCCATTACCCATAATGAATACAAAACACTTCGTAACAAAGCAAAAAAAAACCTCATCAACTCAGACCATAAATCCTACTATTCCACACTCTAAAACAACCATAAGACAAACCCAAAAAAATTCTGTAATGGAATTACCTCTCTCCTCAACCCTGGTAAAAAAGAAAACCCCTGGCCAGATCCAAATGCCTCTTGACATTGATTAAGCCATACAATTCAACTCATTCTTCATTGATTCCATTGCCAAACTAACAAAATCCTTCAACAATCCTATATGCCCACCTCTATCATCCTCCAGCTCATCCCCCTCTACTGCTTCCTCCTCTCAACTCCCACCTTTCTGTATGAATTCCATTCCTATATCGACTATAAGAAAACTCCTATTAAACCTGAAGCCATGTTCAATTGCCCCCGACAATATCCCCTCCTACTTCCCAAGGATCACTGCAGAAGCCGTATCCTTCTCCATCTGCATTCTAATCAACTGATCAATCAACGAAAGCTACGTATCACAACTTTGGAAAAAAGCTTTTATTATACCTCTCCACAAAAGAGGCAACAATAACAATGCTTCCAATTTTCTACCCACTGCCATCCTATCTCCCATCTCTAAACTGCTAGAAAAATTTATACATTTACAACTCTTACCCTACCTTATAAATAACCAGCTACTAACTCCCACAGAACATGGATTCAGACCCGGTCACTGCACCACCACCATCCTCTCCTTCTTAGAAACCATTAACAAAGCCCATGACACTGGCTGTACAGTTTCCTTTCTTCTCCTAGACCTAGCAAAGGCTTTTGATACTATCTCTCACAATATTCTACTAACTAAACTTTTCAAGCTAAATCTATCCCTCTCCTTAATTAATTGGTTCACCAGTTACCTCTCTAATAGACAACAATCAGTTAAGTGGAAGAATGTTAGCTCCCCATTCCTCAGCACTCCAACTGGTGTACCTCAGGGTTCCATTTTAGGGCCACTATTGTTTAGCATTTTCATAAATGACTTCTACCATGCCATTCCCAATATTAAAGTTATTCAATACGCTGATGATTCAACAATTATCTGCTCTGCCACTTTTATTCCCACTCTCATAAAATTAACTCAATGCCTACTCCTCTACTGAAAAATGGATGCTATATAATCATCTGCCACTTAATGCAACAAAAACTAAACTCATGCTATTTACCCCTTCTAAGACCACCATCATTGATAAAGACACATTCATCATCACTAGTCACAATAATATTCCTCTTGAAATTGTATCTAATGCAAAATTACTAGGTGTCCTCACTGATGATCAGCTGAAGTTCGATATTCATCTACAGTCAAACATTAAGAAAACACATCAGAAACATGGAATGCTGTACCACCACAATTGCTACTTCTCCTCTTCTACCAAAATAATTCTCTCCACCACATACCTCATCCCATCTCTCCTATGTGGTGCCCCACTCTTTACTAACCTACAATCTTCCCTTAAGGCCACACTAACCTCCTGTTACAATAAAATCTCAAAATTTGCCACAGGTCACTGATCTTCCACTCACCACTGTATTGCTCTTCATAAACTGAATTGGCTACCGCTGCCTCACTATCCCACTTATATCCAACTCATCCAAGCTCACGAACTTATTTTCACTCCCTCTCTAGCTTCCATCTTCAAAATACACATACCTTATAGACTCCTAAGATCAAATACTCAAAATCTTATTGAAATACACAAACCTGCCCGCCCACCAGGTAAACATATAGTACTGTTTTCTTAGCACACCTCTGGAACTCACTGCCATCTCTGATCCATTCCACTAGCAGTCACTCCTCCTTTAAAACCATGCTTCACTCACACCCAACATCCCACTGGGAATGCCACTGTACTACTCCTCCTACATAAACAAAATCTGAAACCCAGCCTTTCTCTCAGTACCAGTTCAGTTACTTCTAAAGTAACTAAAAACTGTCTTTCTTTTCTCTTATCACTGTACAAACCTACTTTTACGAATACTTATTATGCTTATTCTTCCTTTAAATTGTATTTAAAATCATGCTTGTAGTTGTACTTGTAATACTGTACAAAATTGTTTATTATATCCTGTGTATTCTGCTGCATGTTTATTATCAAATATTTTTGTACATTTGTATGTTTTGGAGCTTTTCTCCCCAGGACTCCATTGAAAATGGGCTATTCTTAGCCCAATGGACCATCCTGGTAAACCAACTGCAAATAAATGAATTAAATCTTGTCAGATTGCTAGCTGTATTGATCTTAGTTAGCTTTCATATGAATACTTCTCTATACAAAGAAAAAAATATAAACAAGAATGCTCAAAAATGTTCTCTTTCCTGATCTGACAACAGTTCCAAAACTGACATACTGAGGCACTGCATCCTATCAAATTTTTATCACAGCCCATTCAACCTTGCATCTGTAATGCAATACTCTCTAAATATAACAATCACTTTCATTACACATTACCTTAAGACACATTTTACACTCCAATACCCAATAATACATACCGTTTAAAAACTTGGAAATGCTTTAGCAAATGATTCTGACAACTATCTGTATAACTGTCATTTCCAAATGTTTCTGTACTATGGTCTGCTATCACACAACCTTTTGCATAACCCACATATAACACAAAATGCAATAAGCACAATTTCCATGGCGAAACCTGGAATAATGAGCAACAGAAGTTACCAGGAAACCATAAAACAGATATTCAAAGACATTTTGGTAGGCAGCTGCAAACAAATAAAAGACATCTGTCACATTTGGCATATTTAAATACTTTTTGTAAGTAAACTCCACCCACCTTGAAATCCATGTTCTGTCACTCAAATAATCCAAGATGATCCCACCCATTCATTTCTTCTGGTTAGTACAGTTCTTTTGCACTCCCAATAAAATCAACTGTTGTGGAAAGGCCAAACAATTTGTATAATTCACATCGCAGACTAAGAGAAAAAAAGTGCAATTGTCTCTACATGGGACATTTAATATCCTTAACATGGTTGTCATGAGGCATGCAACATACAGCTTGAAACAGGAACTGCCCAGCAAACAATGGGATATGTGGCAACCTCATATTATATTATAAATTAATCTGTTCACAGATAACACTGTTTTTCCTGCAAAGTTTACAGACTAAATGAAATGCTTACGACTATCTTGCTAACTTACATGAGAAAGAAAATATAACTGCCCGGATTCCCGTTAAGAAGCAAAGACAGGTCTAGTGTTTAATGGCAAAACAGTTTAGTACTCAACTAAAAAGGCCCTATGAAGAAATGAAATAATAATCTGCAGTGTTTCCATGAATATGAACAAGAATACAATTGGATTACTTTGTATGGAAAAGTGCATGGACAACCTCTTAAGTAAATGTTTGAGGTCAAAAGCGAAACGGAATCTGACACCTAAAATCTGCTGTCTTTCTATAATAATCCAAGGAGGTTTAAGGTTGTGGAAGTATAAGCATGGGAAGGGATTGGGATTAGTGGCTGACCAATATGGGGCTAAACTAAAACAGGCTAAAATGTATCTGAACCCCAAGTGAAAGGTAATATCGGCAAGGTGACCAATTACGATGCAAACTGAATGGTCAGACTGAGGCTGACAGGTACCCTGAGATATCATGTATGGAATTAATAGTGCTATGTTGAGTATAATTAACATAAGCAATTCAGGTTCTATATCCCAGTTCAAAAGAATAATTTCTTTAGTTACTTCCACTTGTTCTCTCAACATTTATGTTTAGGTATTCTTTAGTCAATTTTCAAAATCTACCAAAAATCAGGGAAAGGAATATTTTCAAGCCCCAAGAATCATGTGATCTTGCACACCTACTGAACATGTTTTAGTCGATCAAAAGCAGATGGCTAAACAGATGTCGACTGAAGCATCTGCAGTCATATTATACGTGTGTGTGTGTATACACACACACACATATATATATATATATATATATATATATGTATATATATATAAAGCTTTAACTGTGTAGCTTTAAAGCATCCCTTCAAATCAGTTAGCCCTAAAATATCTTGTTCCAAGAGGAGAATCAATGTATCCCACTTAACACTTTTATCTTCCATATTTAAATAAATTCCTTAAACTCTTTATTGTCATCCACAACTTCTTCTCAGATTTATACAAATATCTCTGACCTGAATATGACTAATGAAGAGCTTCCAGTTTCTTATTTTTTTGTATTTTTTGTTTAGTCTCTTCCATTGTAGCCTTAGCTGCCATAATCCAATCCTTTTTTTTAACCTATATATCTAAATACATCTTACCATGCCCTCAAAAGTACGAGTGTTGCTAAACCAAATCATGTCTGGGCGCACAGTTTACAACTATAAAACTTTTGTTTTACCTTCATTTACATTATATCCCAAAAAGACATAAAACTTCATAATATTCTACAGCACTGATATTTTGTACTTGATAAATCCAAAAAAGAGCATAACAGTCTACAAATAAGGTAACTTCCTCATCAACACACAAGTAACATCCCTGAATTTCTGAATCTCTTATTTTCTCTGCTAAAGGCTCTAAGCATTAAGAAATAACGGAGGAGAAAACAGGACATCCTTGCCTGGTTCCAGTGTTAAAATGTCAATGTAAGAATCTGTCTCAGACTCTTCATATAGCCTCCTTACTGACCCCTATTATTCTATTGGGAAGTTAGACGTTGCCCGTTCGATTCTCAGTTAGAGCGTCTTCTGTGTGGCGACATGCGTGAATGGGCATTCCTTCGTTGAAGGTTGTGTTAGGCCTGGCAAGCCAGCATGTAAAACTCTACTGCCAATCATTAGCAGACCGGAGTTCCGCTGTGGTGACCCCTAACCGGGAAAAGCCGAAAGACACAAACAAACCCACTGATCAACTCAAAATCCCAGTTGACTCTATTGAATGCATCAAGACTAGTCAATAATACTGGCATTTTCTTACATATTGCTTTCTTCTGGATCATCACTGTTCTACTAATGTTGGCAAAGGTTTGCCCCACCTCCCCAAAACATACTGCTATTACTTATCAATTCTGGTAACACTGTTACCATTCTGTTAGTTAATATTGATATAAACACTTTCTAACCATGGTTTAAAATCAAAATGGGACTACATAAACCTGGGTGTGAAGGGTCTTTACTCTCCTTTGAAATACTGCCACCACTGATGTCATCAATGATGTTGTTACTCCCCCCGCCTTTTTTTAAATATTGTTTGTTTAACAAGGCCTTCCACATCTTTATCCCTTCTTTACTAGCTTTCAAATTTCCACAGGAATGCCACCTGTTCCTTGAAACTTCCCTATGACTGATTTAAAGTATCATTGTTTTCACTTCAAGCCTAAGCTGTCAGTTGTCGAGTTTCATCTTCCTTTAACCTTGGTATAACTAAGTATTCCATAAATATTTCCATTTGTTCCTTTTCTCAGTTCCCCATTTCTCTGCTTATAAAATGTCTAAAATACTTAATATCTATGTAGGATCTCTGGTATATCTACTCTAGGATATCTACAAATTCAACTCCATACTGTCTAGTATTGACTGGTCCATCCTCAGGGAAATCTCTCTCGATGACACAGTGAGTAAATTTAATAGCACCTTCTTGGACATCCTGAACTCCCTTGCCCCTTCTAGGAGAATTAGAATCAAAGCCAGCTATGCCCCCTAGGTTTCTAAAGATACTAGATCCATAATGCAGAAAAGAGACTGCGCCTGGAAGGCCTGGATCAAAACAAAAAAAACACCCCTACTACAAAATTACACAGAACTGCGGAATCTTGCCAAGAAACTAATCAATAAGGACAAAAAATCCTACTACAGCTCTCCCCAAATCAATAGCATATCCAATCCTTGAAAGTTTTGGTCATCCCTAAACAAACTTCTTTCTCGTTTTGGTCATCCCTAAACAAACTTCTTTCTCCTGGCTGCCCTTCCAACCCCCCCCCCCCTTCCCAAATAAACCTCCATCAGAAACAGCTACCCTCCTCAATAAGTACTTCACTGACACAATTCAAAAACTCACCACCTCCTCTAAAACAACTGCCCCCCTACACAAACCTCTTCTCCATTCAAGCTGTTCCCACTTCCTACATCAAATCTCTACTTCTGAAGCTTAAACCCTACTCTCCCTCCACAGATAATCCTCCTTCCTTTGTCAAACTTGCTGCTGAATCTATAGCCTATCCCGTATCCATACTAATACAGGTCCATTCAAGAAGTAACTGTCCCTCTCTTATGGAAAAACTTCTTCACCATCCCCTTGCACGAAGGGGGAAACTCAACTGACCTATCCAACTACAGACCCATCACTATCCTATCCCCTCTATCTAAGATACTCAAAAAATGCATTCACTCACAGCTTCTTAACTATCTCCTACAACAAAACCTGCTCATTTTCACCAAACATGCTTTTCGGCCCAACCATAGCACATGTACCGCGCTCCTTACATTCACTCATACCTTTGCCGAGGCCCGTGACAATAACAAACTCATATCCTGCCTTGTCCTAGACCTCTCCAAAGCTTTTGACACAGTCTTCCATACTATCCTCCTATCTAAGCTATCCATGCTCAACCTATTTCCTACCTCCCTATCCTGGTTCTCCAGCTACTTCTCTGACAGGCTACAATCAGTCAGATGGCAGTCATCCTGCTCTTCTTCCATTCCAGTCACAGCAGGTGCTCCAC
Organism: Protopterus annectens; assembly: GCF_019279795.1. Taxonomy (NCBI): domain Eukaryota; kingdom Metazoa; phylum Chordata; order Ceratodontiformes; family Protopteridae; genus Protopterus; species Protopterus annectens. The sequence goes on along the minus strand of NC_056739.1, from coordinate 1,264,818,830 downwards.
AGGGCTCTATCCTGGGCCCCCTTCTGTTTAACATTTTTACTAATGAACTGTACACAGCCTGCAAAAAAATCAGCCCTAATCCAATACACTGATGATTCAACCCTCATCTCCATTGCTAGCAATATCTCTGAACTCCATACCCAAACTCATGACGCCTTTCTATCCATTAAAAAGTGGCGGTCAGACAATCATCTCACCCTAAACCCTAAGAAAACTAAATATCTGATCTTTCTCCCTTGTTCACTCTCACATCATAAGTCCACATTTGTCATCACATTCTCTAATAACACCATCATACAACCTGAACCTCACACTAAGCTTCTAGGTGCAATCATTGATGATGAACTCAAATTCAACCTACATATACTCCACTGCATAAAAAAAAAAAAATACACCAGAAACTAGGCCTGCTTTATCGTAACAGAACATTTCTTACTTCCAATGCAAGACTCTCCCTGGCAGAGGCACTTCTCCTCCCCTCCCTTCTTTATGTCACCCCTGTCCTAACATTCAGTCCGCAACCTCTCCTCCCCTCCCTTCTTTATGTCACCCCTGTCCTAATATTCAGTCCACAACCTTGTCCAAACTACAACAAACATACCACAAAATTGCAAGGTTTATCACCAAGTCCCCTTACAACTCTCACCATTGCCTTTCACTCAACTTCCTCCAATGGTTTGAACTCCCCCAACTACTCCTTCAATCACAATTCCAAATAATACACACTGTACTTCATAAACCTTCTTCCTGCCCACGTCTCTCCTCCCTGGCACCACCTAAACCCCTCTAGGACCCACCGCACCTCCAACCAGCAGCTCCTGGATATCTACAAACCAAAGAAAACTGTGGGGAAACTACTCTATAAATGTTCTGCAGCCCAGGCTTGGAACAAACTTCCCTTAAACATACAATCCATTACCCACCCATTACAGTTCAAAAAAGAGCTCAAACTCCACCTGTTTAACAACAAAACTTGTCCCTGTCAGGACCCTACCCAACTCCTCGTCTTTTTCCCCTTCATATGTCCACTTTAGTCTCAACTTTCTTCACTTTGCAACCTTCTGGTATTAATCCAGAAACTGTAACCTCTTAAACATTACTACAGCACTCAACCTTCCTCACTTGTCTAGTGGAAAGCAGTTTTTAGTACTTAATAAATAAGCACTTATCCATGCATGTCTAAGGGTCAGCTCCCAGTGATTTCTCCTGTCTACCTGATGAATCTGGGCATCTTGAGGCAATGCAGCAATTGCCTCATGTACACAGACAACCCTCTCCTCCTACCACCCAACACTACAACCTGTGAGAGATGCACATATATAGCCAAACTGGAAGCAAAGCTCTCTTCACCCAAGACTGGATTAGACAGTCAAGAGGAGAAGGTAAACACTTGCATCACACCATACTCATCACATAGTCCCTCAAAACCCACACCACCAAAACACACACATAGAAACACAAAACACACACCTACATTCGCGGAGGCTCTCAATAAAAACCTGCCCAAGCATCAGGGACATCCAAAGCATAAACGCAAGCAAACTCCACCCTCCAACACAACCCAAATGACACACAGCTCACAAACTCAGTGTGCCACTCAACCACAGCCCATAAGGCATAACAACGTACCCAACACTCTAGTCATAGGTGACTCTATAGTCAGGCACACTGATGTTCCACTCACTAGACTAAACAGGGAGAAAGTTACTGTCAGCTGCCTGTCAGGTGCCAGGATCCACCACATAATGCATGCACTCAGGTCACTCCACAATAAGTACAAATATGACACTGTCATTGTCCATGTTGGTGTGAATGACCTGAGGCGTACCTCCCTGGACTACATGAAGAGAGACATGGAGGAGCTCTCCGATCTTGTATCCCAGGCAGGTATGACCCTAACCCTGAGTAGCATCCTGCCATCACCCAGAATGATAACACAGTACAAGGACAAAATGATTGACTTCAACAATTGGCTAAGCTTCTGGTGTCATTCTAAGGGGATCCAGTATTTGTCTGCCTGGGACGACATGATCGACAGTCCACGATGCTTTGCCAGAGATGGCCTGCACCTGTCACCCTTAGGATTCCGGATACTGGCTAAGACTCTTGCCACCCCTATAGTGCCTTTTTTAGGCAAGGTTCAAATGACAAATTCACCACCGTAACCAGTACAAGCAAGCAAAATCTGAGGGTAATGCTACTCAATGCTAGAAGTCTAAACCTCAAAATGCACTCACTCGAGGCACTCCTTAAAATGGAGAACATTGACATCTGTGCAGTGACAGAGACCTGGTTCAAAGCTCCAGAGAGCACCCCTGCATTACCAGGCTTCAATTCATACCACACCTTTCGGCCACCTAACCCAGAAAGAAGCACTAAAGGCGGAGGCGTGTCCATATTCATTAAGGATATCTACACCTCCAGGCTAGTTGCACAGCATAATGCATCCGAGATTATCCAAGTGCAACTAACTCTGGGCAAGACCGCAATCCAAATTGTAGCTTGCTACAGACCACCACCATGCCCCAGGATTCACACTCCTCATTTCTTGATACACTGGAAAGTATTAGGGTACAACCCAACACCCTAATAATGGGTGATTTCAACTACCCCACCATTAACTGGGAAAACTACTCATGTACCAACTCTTTTGCTCAACGTTTTCTAGAATTCATAAATTCCAACGCCTTGGATCAACTTATTCACACCCCCACCAGGGGCAGCAATATCCTAGACCTGGTCATCACCAACATGGGAAACCGGTGCTCCACACCAGAGGTCAATTCCTCATTGGTCAAATCTGACCACAAGCTAATCAGCCTAGACATCCATATCCCACCCCCAGCCCCAATTAGGGAAACCATTGTAAAAAAACCTCTCAAAAGCCAACTTCACACTTCTTAAGACAGAAGTGGCAAACTTCATGACACCCATGCAGACGGACAATAGAGGTATGACTGCCAAATCCTACACAAATGCACTTTATAAGCACTTACACGAGTGCATGGATCATGCTATCCCTAATAGAACCAAGATGTTATCCTCCAAAAAAAGGAAGCCAATCTGGTGGTCCTCTGCCATAAACAAACTCTACAACAGAAGAAAGAAACTGTTGCAAAAAAGAGTAAAATCCCATGACTGGAGGAACTCCCTGGTCAACCTCAGTAAGAAGTTGAGATCCCTCATAAAATCCTCCAATGCTAGTTACGAAAACAAAATTGCCACTGACTCTAAAGACAACCACAAAGCATTCTATAGTTATGTCAAGAATCTAAATGGGAACACTCGGATCTGCTCTGAGTTACAGCATAATGGCACTAAATATACAGAACCAACTGATATTGCCAACATCCTAGCAGATAGGTTCAGTGCTAACTTTACCCCCCCTCTCACCCCCTAGAGGGCCCAGGCTAACTTTACCCCCCCTCTCACCCCCTAGAGGGCCCATCTCTATACTGGAAGAATGCAAAGTTCCTATAATCACGGCTGCACAGGTAAAAAACACACTCTCCAAAGCCAAGAACACAGCATCCATGGGACCTGACAATATCCCAGGCTGCATTCTACACGAACTACAGAATGAACTGGCACCCTACCTAAGTACCATGTTCAATCATAGCCTCACCTCAGGCTTTGTACCCACTGAATGGCGCATCGCGACAGTTATCCCACTCCACAAAGGGGGAGCCACGATGGACCCCGGGAACTACCGCCCCATTAGCCTGACAAGCCTGGTCTGCAAGGCCATGGAACGTATCATCATGGAACTCATAAACAAAGAAATTGGTAATCTCCAAACTCTGGACCCTACTCAGTTTGGATTTGTAAAAGGCAGATCATGTCTCCTAAACCTGATTGACTTCTTTGAAGCAGTCACCAAAGCCATAGATGATGGTAAAATGGTTCACACAGCTTATCTAGATCTCGCCAAGGCTTTCGACACCATCCCCCACTCTGGAATTATAGATAAGCTCACTAAACTAGGTATAAATCCTTATGTCATAAGATGGGTTGCCAACTGGCTCACGGACACAACCCACACTGTGAAAGTAGCGGATTCCAAATCCGACATCAGACCAGTGACAAGTGGAGTACCACAGGGTTCAGTCCTGGGTCCTCTCCTGTTTGGTATCTACTTCTCTGAAGTGCAGGCCAACACAGAAGGTCGTATTAACAAAGTTTGCAGATGACTGCAAACTAGGAGCCATAATCGAAACTCCTAACGATGTGGACAAACTACAAAAGGGCCTCACTGAGACAGATTCCTGGTGTCAAAGCCATGGCCTGAAGCTCAATGCCAAAAAGTGTATCGTCATCCCCTTTGGTAAAAACTCTGTACCCATGAACTACCACATAGCTGGTAGTCTACTTAATGCCGAAAATGTGAAAACAAAAACCAGAAGACAAAATTACCCTGTACTTGTGAACGCCAAGGGAATTCTTGTATAGTCCACACTTGTAAATTCTCCACACTCAAATGGCTGTTGTAGACAAAATCCAAGATAAAATCAGGTATGTTAGATGCTAAATAAATGTCCACAAAGAGGTCCTATGCAACACAATATCCATATGAATCAAGTAGTAAAAAAGGTTTCTCCAAAAGCTTTATTGAACCAATACTGTGAAGCGCTTCTCGTCCCACTAATAGTGGGACTTCTTCAGACAAACAGATTCTGACAAAAACCAAAGTTTAAATACTGGTTTTGGCACCAAAAAGGTGTCGTTGCTAGGTTACAGTTCTGTGCTTCAATTAGTTAAAGGTATAGTGTCCTAACAACTAATGAGATGAATCTATGAATGAATTTAAAACAAAATCAGCAAAACTTCAGAACCATTAAAACGATTAAAAGCATCACTGAGATGTCATTATTACAGTTTCTAAATAAATACTAAATATAAAACAAATACAAAAATATATAAAGTATATATGGTAATAAAAATCACATCTATATGTTTCAGACTAAGGAATGAGCAGTAACAAACAAAAACCAATATGTACAAAAGTTACTCGACTTGAGCACTGAATACATATATAAATACATCACATCAACGAATAGAGTCGTTACAAAAAAGAAAGAACATTGTTGTAGTAAATTGCTATTCAAAGATGGTACAAAGTCACATTAGAACTACAATAGTCTGGTCGGAATCCCACCTAAAACACATACCTAACTACAAAGTCTAACAAAAATCATAAATATATGTTCAGGATGTACAGTGACACCTGAACAAAGAACTGTTAAATAGTGCAATTAATGTAGCCAGGTCATGTAGAAAGCATGTGTATTGTAATTGTAAAAGAAATATGGTAAAAATGTATATGCTAACATGTAAACGATACATTTAAAATCAAACAGCAACTAGTTAACCTATATAAAGGTAAAATGCAAGGTTACTAAGGGAAAATTACTCCATAAGTGCACGGTAATGTACAGGAATTCACCCCGATAACAAAGCAAGGGTTGTCAACAAAAGTAATTTACTTGGCACAGTGCCAGGCTTGTCCTTCATTTTACTTAGGAAAAACTGATAGGAAATTACGAGAACGGGTCTACGAACACCTGTACGCAATTAAGAAAAAGAAAACGGAGAACGCACTTGCTAAACATATTATTGACAACCCTAGCCATAATTTCAATTTTAAAGCAATTGATACCATATCACCTGACAGCAATGAAGGACCCTTTGAAGTCCTGCTGGAAGTACTAGAACTTTTTTGGCAGATTAGGTGCCATGCCAATGCTCCCCCCAGGCCTTAATGAGACTATCACATTATATCCGTTATTGAAATTGAGAAGCCTACGACGTTGATATTTACTATTGTCATGTTATATACTCTTGTGGGGGGGGGGGGGTACCATCTTTAGGTATGTGTTTTAGGTGGGATTCCGACCAGACTATTGTAGTTCTAATGTGACTTTGTACCATCTTTGAATAGCAATTTACTACAACAATGTTCTTTCTTTTTTGTAACTACTCGATTCGTTGATGTGATGTATTTATATATGTATTCAGTGCTCAAGTCGAGTAACTTTTGTACATATTGGTTTTTGTTTGTTACTGCTCATTCCTTAGTCTGAAACATATAGTAACATATAGATGTGATTTTTATTACCATATATACTTTATATATTTTTATATTTGTTTTACATTTAGTATTTCTTTAGACACTAAGAATGACATCTCAGTGATGCTTTTAATCTTTTTAATGGTTCTGAAGTTTTGCTGATTTTGTTTTAAATTCATTCATAGATACATCTCATTAGTTGTTAGGACACTATACCTTTAACTAATTGAAGCACAGAACTGTAACCTAGCAACGGCACCTTTTTGGCGCCAAAACCAGTATTTAAACTTTGGTTTTTGTCAGAATCTGTTTGTCTGAAGAAGTCCCACTATTAGTGGGACGAAAAGTGCTTCACAGTATTGGTTCAATAAAGCTTTTGGAGAAACCTTTTTTACTACTTGATTCATATGGATATTTTGTTGCAGCCATTTGAGTGTGGAGAATTTACAAGTGTGGACTATACAAGAATTCCCTTGGCGTTCACAAGTACAGGGAAATTTTGTCTTCTGGTTTTTGTTTTCACTTGTTTGCTACTTTTTGCGTTTGTAATGCTGAAAATGTGATAAGAGACCTTGGGACACAGGTGGACAGTAGTCTCTCCTTTGATAATCACATCGCCACAGTGGTTAGGAAATCCTTCTACCTGGCTCATCTCATCACAAAAGGATTCTCATCCAGAAAAAAGAGGTCATTGTTCCCCTCTACTCATCACTCATTAGACCCATTATAGAGTACAAAGCCCCTTTTGGTATGTACCTCACAAGACATCTGCAACAACTGGAAAGACCACAGAAATACCTCACAAAGAGGATTACTGGCCTCAAACAGATGCCCTATGCAGATCGTCTCAAAAAACTACAGCTTTACTCCATCGCATATCGCCTACTCAGGGGCGATCTCTGCCTAACAAACAAAGCTATGTCAAACCCAGAGCTGTTGGACATGCTCCACTTAAAGAAATCCCAATCCCTCCGAGCTACACGCTCTAGGGACCTTAACCTTGTCACCACAATAAACAGAACATGCTGGAGGGATAGATTCCTGTCCCAGAGACTTCCCATACTCTGGAACAGACTACCTATCTATGTCAAACAGAGCTCCTCATTAGCACTTTACAAGAAAAATCTTGATGATTGGATGGGAAATAGGAAATTCACCCCGGGGATCACTTCTGTGGCTCTGCTCGACAGGGGCATAGGAAAATAATTTTCTTGGGTGGCGAAAACCAGGGTACATTTTTTGGTAGGCTTGTATGGGCCCTAGGGCCGATAGCCTAGTACCTACCTATGAACACTGATAGCTCAATTATTTCAATTTGACTTTGCTATTTATATGTAATGCTATTGCCTATTTTTTTCTGTTTAGTTTTTTCTCTCTTCTTTGTTCCTTCATTTTTTACCTGTATTGGTAATTATATTATCTTGGGAGTATAAATCTGTATAATACTGTACAATATTTTTGTAAGTGGAGCTTTTCTCCTTGGGTCTCCACTGAAAATGAGCTCCTAGCCTAGCTGGACTAACACGGTTAACAATGTCAATAAATAAATGATCTCCCATTATTTTTGTTGTCATAGGCTCTTTATGTTTGGTTAACACTTTTTTTTACTTCTTGTTGCCTAAGCCACTCAGCTTAAATTTTTTGAACTCTACAGTTATTAAAAAATAATAATTTAATAAATAATAATTATTTAACAGCAACCTTACTAAAGTCATATATATTGTCCCAATACTCCCTTACTGTATGTTAGGGAATAATTTATAGAATTCCAGCCATTGAATTTATATCTTCCATATCAAATACTCTCAATTTTCTTTAGAAATCTCCCTTCTTTAGTTACAGTTTCCCTTCTAGGTCCCCCAGATATATCTTCATTACTACTAGTCTCCACCCATAAATAATAATCCCTGCTGAAAGCTATTTCTCCAAAAATTCTCCTAAACTCCATAACAGTAGCTTTAAGTGGAATATAAATAAATACCAGCATAATCCTCCTCTCCTGCCAAAAGCCCCTTACTATTTCAAACCTATAATTACTGTATTTTCTCCTCTTCTGTCACTTTTGTTGTCCCTCTCACATTCAATAGTATTCCAGTTTTCCCCTGTCCTAGATTTTCTAGAAAACGACGACAAAGAAATCCCTTGTCAAATTCATGTGTTCATTTTTATCCAAACATATCTCCTGTAATAAGTAAAATGTCAACAAAAAATCATTTCTTTGTCAAATTCCCTGTTCATCCTTGTCCAAATACATCTGTAATATTGCTATTTGCACCCTACATTTCTTCATATACTTCATAACCGTTTGCTTTTTGTCTATACCCATAAGGCCATTAACATTCTAGGTTAGTGCTGACAAAACAGTTCTGATAAAAAGTTATTACTCCCACATATTATACATAACGGTTCTTTTAGATAAATGTTTCTATCCTGTAGCTTACATGCATACACCGACTTCCAGGCTAATGTTATATGTAGTTACTTCTTCTCACAAGAACACGTCACATATTTCCAGACTTGTTTGCTTCAACAAAAGGACTCGAGAAACAAAAAACTACATACAATTAAAAAAGCCCCTTTTATCTCACAGAAAACACACACAACTACATACATTTTCCCAAAAGGGAATACCTTTCCAAATAAAGGTATGTGCCCCAAATCAAAAGCTGGGTTATCATCTTTAAGAAGGATGAAGAAAATTTAGTTTATTAAATAAGAAGGTTTTCTTGAGTGTGAATACGGACTGTACCTAACTGGGGTGCATTTTGTAATTGCATAATGTCATTAAAACATCCTGTTTCAAAGGTGATCAGCAAGGTATATACAGCGGATATAAAAAGTGTTCACACCCCTGTTAAAATGCCAGCTTTTGTGATATAAAAAAAAAACACATCATCTCAAAAGCTTTCCCAACTTTAATGTGACCTATAACCTGTACAATTTGATTGAAAAACAAACAAATCTGTTAGGGAAAAAATAGAAAAAATAAAAAACGTACAATAAGCTGGTTGCATAAGTGTGTACACCCTTAAACTAATACTTTGTTGAAGCACCTTTTGAATTAATTACAGCATTCAGTCTTCTTGGATACACACCTGCCATCAAATAGAGAGACTCTGATTAACCCCAACTAAAGTTCAGCTGTCATAGTAGGATTTTCATGACATTTACTCAGTTGCCTGCTACAGCAAAAGCCATGGTTCACAGACAGCTTACAAAGCACCAAAGGGATCTCATTGTTGAAAGGTATTAGTCAGGAGAAGGGTACAAAAAAATTTCCACAGCATTGGATATACCATGGAACTCAGTGAAGACAGTCATCAAAAGTGGAGAAAATATGGGACAACAGTGACATTGCAAATAACTGGATGTTTCTCCAAAATTGATGACAAGACAAAAACTGGTCAGGGAGGCTGCCAAGAGACCTACAGCAACACTGAAGGAGCTGCAGGAATTTCTGGCAAGTACTGGTTGTGTACTACATGTGACAACAATCTCCCGTATTCTCCATATGTCTGAGCTGTGGGGTAGGGTTGGAAGATGGAAGCCTTTTCTTACACATAAAAACATCCAGGCCTGGCTAAAATCTGCAAAACAATACATCAAGTTTCCCAAAAGCATGTGGGAAAATGTGTTCTAGTCTGATGAGACCAAGGTTGAACTTTTTGGCCACAATTCCAAAAGGTATGTTTGGCGCAAAAACAACACTTTGCATAACCAAAAGAACACCATCCCCATGGTGAAGCATGGTGGTGGCAGCATCATGCTTTGGGGTTGCTTTTCTTCAGCTGGAACTTGGGCTTTAGTCAAGGTGGAGGGAATTATAAACAGTTCCAAATACCAGTCATTTTTGGCCCAAAACCTTCAGGCGTCTGCTAGAAAGCTGAATATGAAGAGGAATTTCACCTTTCAACATGACAATGACCCCAAGCATACATCCAAATCAACAAAAGAATGGCTTAACCAGAAGAAAATTAAAGTTTTGGAATGGACCAGCCAGTGCCCAAACCTAAATCCAATAGAAAATCTGTGGGGTGACCTGAACAGGGCTGTGCACAAGAGATGCCCTCACAGTCTGACAGATTTGGAGCGCTTTTGCAAGGAAGAGTGGGCAAATATTGCCAAGTCAAGATGTGCCATGCTGACAAGACTCCTAACAAAGAAGACTGAATGTTGTAATTAAATCAAAAGGTGCTTCAACAAAGTATTAGTTTAAGGGTGTGCACACTTATGCAACCAGCTATTGTACGTTTTTATATTTTTTATACTTTTCCCTAACAGATTTGTTTTTCAATTGAATTGTAGGTGGGAAAAGTTTTGAAATGATTTATTGTGGTCTCATTTTTTTATATCACAAAAAATGGCATTTTAACAGGGGTGTGTACACTTTTTATATCCACTGTAAATGCTATAAAAGTGGATGGGCCAGGTAAATAAAATGAATAGACCTCTATGTGGCACCACAGCAAATTTCTGATTGATTTTTTTCCAGTAAAGACTACTGCATCCAGTCTAATCTTACTGTTTACTAATCAGTGTGTACTGTTGTATCTTTATCTAAACCAAGACTATGTTGATGGATCAGTGTCAAATGAAAATCAATAAAGATGAACTATGTTTAAAAATAAAAAGCAAAGTTTAGATTTTGTTTGGCATGTTTGTAATACATATGCAAGAGTTAACAATGAAAAGCCAAATAATTTACCCATTCAGGTATAACAAACTTGTATGGAGGCAAAAATGTGACAGGTATACCCACCAAAAATGCATACCACATCTTCAGTTCTCTGACTTTCTTTTCAAGAAGCAAAACTACTTGTTGTACTCTCTTTGGTAACAGTGTTTAATATTACATTTGAAGACATAACAAAATGTTATAAACAAACAAATAATTAGTGATTTCAGCATTAGAAACATGCTCTTACAAATTTAGAAAGTTAGTAGAAAAGCAGCAAACCGCCAAAGACCATCCAAGCTCCTCTAATCTTAACGTGGGTTTATTAAGCAGACTGCTTAATAAACCCACGTTAAGATTAGAGGAGCTTGGATGGTCTTTGGCAGTTTGCTGCTTTTCTACTAACTGATTGTTTATTTGTATTTGCAAACTTAGAAAGTTGATAGAATAACAGACTTGCATTAGCATGAAATTTTTAAGGGTATGAAGTCTGAAACTGAAATGTCTGCCATTATTCTCTGACTTCAGTCCTCTGATTTGCCAGTGACTTGTCAAAAAGCCATAATTTTATGATACACAGCTCAAAAAATATGAGACAAAAATCTGGACATTCTAAAAAAAATATATGGACAGTTGATAGGTATGGGTGTTCTGGATGACACCTTGTATACATGAAATGTGAGACTCTTACTTGATAATGTGTGTGTTCCCGTTCAACTACTCTAATAAGCTGGTCTAAAGAGAAAAACAAGTTGCCAAACTTGGTGCATCTTTAAGCACACAAACAACAAGACAAGTTCTGCACTGTTTTAATGTTGCCTTAGAGCATTACACTGAACTACAACTTTTTATAAAGTTGCTTTAATGAACCTGAATTACAATATATGGATATTTCTAAAGATAGCACTTAAATGAGGATGGAAAATCTCTTAAACTTGCCTTCCACTTGTAGACTATTATCAAGCCATAACAATGACAAGTTGTTTACACCTATTATTGCAGTTGCTAAACATTTGCCTCATTTAAAATGTTGACTCACTGTGGACGGAGAGAAGGTTGATGTTTTACAACACTTTGAAAACTTAATTTTTAATGAAAACCAAACAAACAGAATACACTGTCAAGAGCTAGCCTGGATGCTGAAAAGGCCTTCAAGGATTGTATTATCAGATAGGACTGCTGTTGGATTTTGGACTTTAGAATGACTCTAGTATTACTTGAATCAATTTATACAGATTGGAAGGAACATGTAAATTCACAGGGATGTTTTTCCTCATCTTTTAATTTATCTACAGGGACTAGTCAGGGATGTCCACTGTCATCATTTCTCTTTTAATGCAAGAGGTCATTTAGCAGCTGAGAACATAAAAATAACATTACTTACTTACAAAGCTCTTGCATATTTGACTAAATTTGGAGTCATTTTTGTGGTTTAAGATTGATGATATTAAGTTGAAGGTGGCAGCTATAAATAATGAACTACCACAAAAACTGAAAAGCAAGTTAAGATTTTTATGAAAGACACCTTACTCTAAAATATTCAAGCATTTGGCTAGGTAAGATGCCTGCTTCTGTTCGGAAGATATATGATAAATGAAATAAACAGTTATTATTTCCGGAAAGAGAAAACTGTGAGACTGGATTTAGATTAAATGGCTTGTTCCCTTCATTTTTGTGCTACTTTTGCTGTCATGTGCATTGTAAGCCATTCCAGCAGGTATTCCAATAGGTTTTTGAAACTCATGAAAATGATGAGGATAGATTTTATTTAGGAGGGTGGTAAACTTAGATTATGTGACAAACTGTTGCCAAGGACATCTCCAACATGGTGCTGAGCAAGTGAAAATTTAATATTGAATCTGCAATAAAGATAACTGCAAAATTCAAGAAAATAAACAGTTAAATGAATGGGGGCACAGACTGGCTTAACAGAGTTATGTCTGGCTTTATCATGGGACGCAAAGGGAACAGCCGTATATGATAAAACAACCTTTTAAATTCTTTGTTTGGTTTATCTAAATGATGATGTCACACTTCCTCAAATTTTCTGTTTAATGAGGACCAATGCATAATGTTATTTACAACTGACCTGGACTGAGGACTTGCATTCTGCAAAGCACATTTTCACTAGCACTGAGACAGCTATACAGCATCTAATTTAATGAACTTGAAGTTTTGGGGCACCCCTTGAGACTTTAATACGGATGTATGCAATATTGTTTTCTGTGTGTGCGCACGCATATGCATGTTTGTTTTCTGTTTTGGGTTTACATCACGTTTCTTAGTTTAAACTATTCTGGCGTGTTCACTAATTTACTAGTTTAAAAGCTCTTTTTTTCAAACACTTTTATTTTATCACCTGAAAAGTTTTGAGGGAATGTGCCAACAGGGACAAATTTATATCCAAGTTTTGTTCTGACTGTATTAGTAGACTGATGATTTGATGTTTAAATTAGGCTGCTGTGCCAGTAAGTTTTTGCTCTCCCTTTTCTTGTGTTTAATTATGAATAATTAAACTGATTTAATTATGTGACCAGAATGTATTTTAGATAAACTGACATAATGGACTGTTGGATACAAATAAAGGGAGTGATAGCAAAAACACACACACACACACACACACACACACACACACACACACACACACACACACACACACACACACACACACACAATCAAGTCTAACAGAAAGTAATGCTTATTAGAATGATGACAGTGGTAATGCACACATATATAACTTCTACTGCACCTAAAATAAACACCTTAACAATTTGCAGTATTTGTCCTTTCACATAAGATTGAAGTGGATTAAGTGCAGCAGTACAGAAAATACAATGCTAGAAAATAATGTGTTGCATATAACTGACAAAAAGACATTGTGGTTTGCATTACAAACTGAAAATGTTAAAAGATGCAAATTTAGAACATGTTGCAAAGGCTGCAATACTAAAGTACATATGTGCAAGTTGAACTTAATAATGGTAAATGTTCGAACGATAACTCCTGCAGCAGTTTAACTGCAAATATACTGTAACATGTTTAACAGCGTTATAGTGGTGATGTAGTGCCAACATTTTGTTACATTATTAGTTAACAGGAGGCTTCTTGGTTTAACACACAGAACACGTAGCACATCAGAAGATGAATATATTTCTGCTGATCAACGAAAAATCATAAGAACCTTATCCTGCTGTCGACTAGGTTTAATTCCACTCAAAAAAATATAGGCTGGCCAAATTATAGATTTAATTTCCTCCAAATTATAAAACTGACACCCATTTGAGATACAGGTTATTCTTAACAAAAGCAGCATGTTACACGATAAAGAGAATTCTACTAAGCCACAGTGGATGTGAAAGAAAATTATACTAAGCAACCATAAGTATCTTTGCATCAGTATAGAACAGTTAGTTATGTACTCACCATAACAATCGATGTATGTGGTCCATCTCGCCTACATTCATTACTGATGGGTTTGGAGCCGACAATCGGCTCTGACTTGGCCAACTATTTTCAATCACAAAGTCTCTAATTGGCTGGGCTAACTGGTATCCCAGGATGCAACTCTCCCAAACCCCCAGATCTTGTTTGCATAAATCGCAACCACTCTACACACATCAACCTTACTAAGAGGATTACCATCCCCAGGAAGGGAAAATAAACAGATTCTGAAGGGTCTCAAAACAACTATCCTCCAAATCCTTCAGGCAGGGGGCAGGTGGGAGGGTACGTAAGAATGTAGGTGAGATGGACCACATACATCGATCGTTATGGTGAGTACATAACTAACTGATGTTATGTGGTCCTATCTCGCCTACATTCATTACTGATGGGACAGCGTCCCTAGCACTCCTAACCCGGGAGGCTCATAGGAAAACACTCCTGAGAACCGTGGAACCAAAGGAAGCCCAGTCTCTAGATGCCACCTCCAGTTTGTAATGAGAGATGAAGGTATGATGAGAAGCCCATGTGGCCGCAGCACTGATGTCGTCTAAGGAAAGCCTGGCATGATATGCTACTGAAGTCGAGACCGCCCTAGTTGAATGAGCCTTGACTGAGAATGGTAAGCTTCTGCCTGCTGAAGAGTAAGCAAAGGTAATGCAATCCTTAATCCACCTGGAAACTGTACATTTGGAAACCCGTCCCATTCTCCGAAAAGGAAACAAACAGTTGATCTGATTTTCTTGACTGTTTAGTCCTGTGTAAATAGAATCTTAGTTGTCTATGCACATCCAATTGATGAAATTTGTACTCCGCCTTGTTGGAGAAGTTGGGGGAAAAACACAGGTAACTCAATGGATTGGTGGAGATTAAAAGTAGATGACAACTTGGGGAGAAAGGACGGATTAAGTCTCAAGGAGACCCTGTCCTTATGGAATATTAAATACGGGGGCCTAATGGACAATGCTTGGAGTTCAGATACTCTTTTAGCCAAAGTGATGGCCACCAAAAAGGCTGTTTTCCAGGATAAGAATTTTAATTCGCAAGTGGCAGCCGGCTCAAAGGGAGGAGAGGTGATGGCTTGCAATACTAGATTTAAATCCCATGGCATGACGGGTGCTGACACAGGAGGACGTAGTAACCAGGCTCCTTTTAAAAAAGCTTTGCAAAGTTTATGACCCATCAGAGCAGGCTCATGGAATACGTGGAAGTTAGAAATGGCCGCCATCTGCACTTTAATGGTGGAGGGAGTAGAGCCTTGTCAGAAGAGCATAGCTAAAAAGTCTAGGACCGCTGACATCAAGGCTGTGAAGGGGTCTAGGCCTTCTAACTGAGCCCAGGTGGAGAATCTCTTCCACTTGCTATAGTAAATTCTTCTGGTGGAAGACTTATGTGACGATGAAAGGATATGGACCACCTCAAGCGATAAGGAATGTAGTCTAATTATTGATGGAAGTGGAGCAGCCAGACTGTCAACCTGAGGGACTGTAGGGAGGGGTGGAACTGTCCCGACATATGAGTCAAAAGGTCTGGTACTGGATCCAGAGTCCAAGGACCGTCCACTGTATATTGCTGAAGGAAGGGGAACCAAACCTGGTGGGGCCAGTGTGGAGCAATAAGAATCATCTTGCTTCCCAAAAGAATGGCTTTCTGAATCACTCTTGGTAACGGAGGAAAGGCATAGAGCAGACCAGAAGGCCAACCGTGGACTCGAGCGTCCCTGGGTGATTCCCCCTGTGGGGGGATCAGAGTGAAGTAGTTGCTGCATTTGGTGTTGAGGGGAATGGCAAAGAGATCGCAGCAAGGCTGACCCTACCTGCTGAAGATCTGAGTCGCAACTCGGCTGTTCAGGGACCACTCGTAAGGCATCAGAATAGCTCTGCTTAGCCTGTCTGCTATCACATTGGATTTTCCCAGAATGTGCGTTGCCACTAGGAACCGTTGGGAAGACACTGCCCAATTCCACACTCTCATGGCCTCTCTGCAGAATGGGTAAGACTTGGTTCCCCCTTGTTTATTCAGGTACCAAACAACTGACATGCTGTCCGAGTGAACAGCAATCGTTCCCCGTGGGAGAGAGCTCTGAAGTGCTTGCAACGCTAACAGCATTGCTCTCATCTCTAGGACATTGATGTGTAAGTGTACCTCGTAATCCTGCCAAGTGCCTTGGACCGTTCTGCCCAGATAATGCCCCCCACCCACCCAATCTGGGAGGTGTCCATGTTCACTGTGGCAGCCGGAGAAAGGGGAATTAGATTCCTGCCCTTGTTCAGGTTGGAAGGACATAGCCACCAACAGAGATCCTGCTTGCAATGCTCTGCGAGAAGAATCGGGTGAGAGAGGGGTAATTTTTGATAGGACCATTGGACTGAAAGGAGCCACTGAAGGATCCGCATGTGAAGCCGGGCTAAGGGTATTAGCATGATGGTCGCCGCCATGGAACCCAATAACTGAAGAACTAACCTGGCTGGGACCTTCTTCTGGGGAATAGAGCCTGAACCTGAGATTGCAATACTGTAATTCTTTCTTGAGGTAGAAAAGCCCTCATTAGAACAGAGTTTAATTCTGCGCCTATAAAGACAACACGCTGTGTGGGCAGCAAGGCAAACTTTTCCCAGCTTACTGTAATCCCTAACTTTTGACAAAGATTTATGGTAGCCTCCCTGGCTTGGATGAGGAGATGCCTGTTGGGGGCGGTAAGGATCCAATCATCCAGGTAAGGAAACACCCAGAATCCTAGACGTCTCAGGTGAGCAGTCACCACTGCCAAGCATTTGGTAAACACCCTGGGGGCTGTGGTGAGACCAAATGGCAGGGCTCGAAACTGGAAATGACTGGCTCCCAGCTGAAAGCGTAAATGATTCCTGGATGCCTTGTTTATCTTGATGTGATAATAGGCATCCTTGAGGTCGATGGAGCACATCCATACTCCTTCTTCCAACAATGGGAAGATGGATTGAAGAGTGACCATTCGGAATTTGGATTTCAGGACGTAGTGATTTAATCGGCTGAGATCCAAGATGGGCCTCAGGTCCCCTGTTTTTTTCGGCACCAAAAATAGTCTTGAGTAAGTTCCTGATCTGATCTGGTCTAGGGGAACCGGTTGGATGACTCCTTTTCTTAGTAGCTTTAATATTTCTAGCGCTATTTGATCCCTTTGACTGGGAGGAACTTCCAGGATTTTCTTGATTAAGGGAGGGGGGGGGTGAAACAAAGGGAATGGTATAACCTCCGGTGATTATTTGAAGCACCCATCGATCCTGAGTGATGCTCTCCCAGGCTTGAAGATGCTTCGAAAAAACGACCCCCGACTGGCTCCGGAGCAGCGCAGTCGGGCAACCCCTCAGGGATGCTGATAGGATGATCCGCGAAAGGAGCCGTGGTCTCCTACATTGCGGGGGGCCTCCTCTGCCCCTAGGACGGCGTCTTCCAGAATAATTTCCCCCACCTCTGCCTCTGGTGGGAAGCTCACCTTGAGTGGCTAGGAAAGACTTTTGTGATTTTCTGAACCACATCTTCCCTCCTCTCTGAGCCTTGGGATAAGGCCTAGAGGGAAGAGAAAAATGGGCCCCTACGGCAGATAAAGTCTTACCCTCCTGTTTACATCTGGTGAGAGTCTCTTTCACTTTGGGTCCAAAAAGAGAGGACCCATCAAAGGGGGCATCCATGAAGGAAGACTTGAAGGCCTCTACGAAGTGACATAGGCGCATCCAGGCTTGTCTCCTCAGAGCAAGGCCTGAGCTAGCTGCCCTGTTCGCCCCTTCGGCTGCATAGGATATGAGCCTCATGGACGAGTTAGCTATGGAACCAAGGGTAGACAACTGAGCGTTAACAGTCTGTGCTAGCGCCTCAGGCATGTTACCCGTTAAGGTATCTCCCAACTCTTTGAGGAGATCCCACTGGAGCAGAGTAAAGTGGCAAATGTAATTCAGGGGCCGTAGTGTAAAGGTCGCTGAAGACAGGTTGCGCTTCCCATAACGATCCATACTCCTGGACTCCTTGTTAGGAGGATGGACTGAGGAAGAAGCCTCAGCATCTACGGGGACCCCTTTTGTCAAAAACTCTTTCCCCGGGGGAGCAGACAAGAACTTGTTAAGACGACTGGGCACAGGTTCCACAGAATCAGGATGTTCCGACACCCTTCGACAGATCAGGTCTAATAGTTTGTCGAAGGGTGGAGACACCCAGGAGGCGGTAGGTTGAGCTCTGAAGGCCTTGAGGAATACCGACTCCTCCTCAGAGGGGGGCTTGTAAGACCAGTCGCCTCTCTGCCTCAAAATCTCCAGGATATCGGAAAAGGAGACGTCATAGGAAAATGACTTAGGGGACCCCTCTGCATCCTCGAGGTTGGTATCCGAGGTGATGGACTCGTCTTGGGAGTCTATGTGCTTCCTCTTGCACAACTTCCTCCTGGGAGGCTCCTCAGGCACAGACTCTGAGGGGCCCTCAGAAAGTTAGGGACCGCTCATGCGGGTGCCCTCAGGCCTTCGAGCTCCGCTGTCCACTGATAGGGGGGCATCAGAGGCTCTAGCCGGGGTGTATGGGGACTGAGTGGTCGATCCAAGTGATGTCGCTGACGACCTGGCCAGTGCTGTCCTCATGGCCTCGAAGGCAGGTCCCCCCTGAATCTGAGGAGTGACCCGTCTCCGAGGCCACGACCGGAGTTGGGATCCCCCGGGCCGAAGCGCCGAGAGGGAGACTCGGGGCCGACAGAAGTCCCGATGTATCCCCCTCGGGCCCGACCGAAGAAACCCGAGTGCCAAAACCAGATGAAGGAATCGAAATGGTTGGAGCCGACGACGACTCCGACGGACCCATCAGGGGTACCGGAGCCGGCGTAAGGACATCACTCTGTGCCGAACACTCCGGCTCTGATGACACAATGCTCGGAGGAGGAATCATCGGTACCAGTAAGGGAATGGGCTCCGGAGCCGACTGGGTTGGAGCTGAAAATAATTTAGCTAACACCGGCAACTGAAGGAGCCTCTGAACCACCCTATCCACGTCCAAATCAGACAACCGAGAGGATTTGGAGGCAACTGAAGGAGATGAGGATCTCCTACCTATCGATTCCTGAGTAACACTGGGTGACCGGCTCCGAATCGGTTCCAAAATGATTGGAGCCGAGGTCGACTCCAGTACTACCGATACTTCCTGCGGCCCCAAGGACAACGGAGCTGAGGAAGCGGAGTCCAACACAGAGTTCTTCTCCTGCGGCTCTGAAGACAATGGAGCCGAGGAAGTAGTAATCACCTTCAAAATCTTCTCCGGAGGTTCCGAGGAACTAGATGGAGCCAGAGATCATTTCTTAGATTTAGTGGATTTGGATCTGCCAGTAGTCAAAGCAGATTCTAAATCCTCTTCAAAAGACGGCTTGACCAGGCCCTTCAAAATCAGTTTATTTTTCTGTTCCTGCAGTACCCTAAAACTGAAGGAATGGCAGACACTGCAGGATTCTTGCAAGTGAATCATGCCAAGGCAATAAACGTAGATGGCATGCCCATCTGTGATCGATATTTTGTAGGCACACTTTGAGCATTTTTTTAAACCCAGAGGGTTTATGCTCTTTCTGCTCTTTAGACATGTCCAGCAAATCAAACACTCAACAACCACAACAGGAAGGAGGGATACACTAAGGAACTCTAACTTAAACGCTCCTAGGATAGACTAAGGAAACACTGACAAAACAACGAAGGAGAGGGCTAGATCCCTCTAACTTAAACGGGCCTAACCCACCAAATGCAAGGGAAACTACTCACACTCTCTACAAACTGCCACAGGCCAAACAACAGACACAACACAACGTAGCTATGAAAATAGCTTTTGTTTCACAGAAAATATAAAATTTCACAAGGTTTTCTAGTCAAAAAAAGAGTACTTAGCCACAACCAAGCTCGAGACCACGTCCTGACTCAACAAGCGGCAAACGAGATCTGGGGGTTAGGGAGAGTTGCATCCTGGGATACCAGTTAGCCCAGCCAATTAGAGACTTCATGCTTGAAAACAGTTGGCCGAGTCGGAGCAGATTGTCAGCACCGAACCCATCAGTAATGAATGTAGGCAAGATAGGACCACATAACATCACAGTTTTTAAGTAAATTAAATGAATACACAAGAGTGCAAGCAGGAACAATCTTTCAAAATGTAGATGCATTCAACCTGGAGGATATAATCTGAAAACTCATGAAAGTCAATGCAGGAAAATGATCAGAAGACATTATGCCACAATAATGGGTGATGCACTAGAACAAGCTGGTCAAAGATGCAATATGAAAACACATTGGCTGATTACATTGCTTTGCCAATGATGGTCAACACCTTTCCAATATAGGCTTACTAATACCAGGAACGCTTGTTTGTCCCCTCAACAAATATCTTTATTACATTTTCACATATAACATAGGTAAGCTTACATTTTTTATAAATGAAAAACAAACATGGCACCACTTTTGTTGCAAACAGTATACATCACAGACACCATTGAAACAAAAGTAGTTTCCAACATTCTACATCACTTATTAATCTATCCAGTAATAGTCAGTTAAGCATTATATAGCTCATTTAGCCTCAAACCTCATTCCTGCTGGGCATACATAGTTCCCAGAATTCCCATTTTTCCTATGTAATTTGTTCTCTCCCTATTCTAAAGATCCAAATTTGTTGTTTTATCTCTCTTACTATATTCACTACTTCTAGTAAAGCTGGTCAAGACTGATTTCCATTTTCTAGTAATTGCTTTTTTGGCCGCCACCATAATTAGACTCCGTAAGGCTTTACAGTGTCTAAGCAATTCCGATTCTGTAGCATAACTCAAAAAAAAATCATCTCCCCAGTCCATCCAATCCTCTTACCCAGCATCGCCAACAGAGCGTTCTGCAGGGAATCCCTAAAGTCTGTCAGCTCATTACACTCCCAAAAAATATGTTCCCAGCCACCTCTTTCTTGTCCCATCACACCTCCAATATTTGCTATCCACCTAAGGAAAAATTCTTTGGAGTCTGTTTGGGGAATAAAAATACTTATGTAATCACTTCCAGGCAAAGATTCTAAATCTTCTAGACTTTGTTGCATATTTAGGAGATGTACATATATCCTCCCATTGTCTCTTTGTGATGTGAATTGCTTATACAATCTCTCTTCCCAATCATTTCTAAGCTCCTCTGATTCTTATAATTATCATGCAATATTTTATATGCTTTACTAATTATTCATTTTTTTTTAATGGCAGCTTCTGTTCTACATTCTTTTAAAAACTCTGCCAGTGCTGGTCTTTCATTCAGAAGCCCCCTATTTCTTTCCCTATATTCTGATATCAATCGTTGATAGGGAAGGCAATCTCTAACTTGCAGTCCAAATAAATTCTTGGCCTCATCCCATTTTATTACCTTTCCCTTTCTAGTTATTTGGTCCCAATACCTTGGTTCCTTTGCCAGTTTTCTCCAATAAATTCCTGCCGCCTCTTGCCTATTATCTGTATCCCTGACCACAGTAATCCCTATCGGCAAAATCTCTCTGCTACATTCTTGTGCTGGTTTGGTTCTTAGAATACTCCCTGTTATGAATATAACACTCTATGATTTTTGTTGTTCTCCTTAAGAGTCTGCATCCAAAATCACAATCTCTCCTGATTTGTTGAGCTTCCTCCCTGTATAATCATCCTTTAAACTTTGAATTATAGTTTCTGCTTGTGCTCTGTATAAAAGCCTTAACTGTTTTGCTCTAAAATACCCCCCTCAAACTGAGTAATCTTAGTCCGCCTTGTTCTATTGGAAGAAACATCTTATCCCACTTGACCCTTGTTGGCTTCCCTTCCCAGATAAAATCATTCAACTCTTTTTTTAATTGCTGTGCACAGCTTCGCCTTTGGTTGATAAAAAAAATATGCCTAACCTGTGTACAAGACTAAAGTGACTAAAAACATTTTAATTGCTTGTATTTTAGTATCCATATAAAAAGTTTCCAGTTTCTCAGTTTTACTATTATCTTCTGTTTAGTCTCTTCCCACATACCCTTAGCTGCCACAAGAGAGTTATTTCTAATCCATACTCCTAAAACATGTCCCCATAAATATGGATCATTGTTGAACCAGTTCATGTGTAGGTAAATAATTTACCGCTAATGCCTTTGTTTTAGATTCATTAATTTTGTATCCTGAGAAGATCTGAAACTGTCTTAAAATGTTCCTCAACACTGTGATGTCCCTTTCTGGTTTTTGTCATGTATAAACTAATATCATCTGCAAATAGAGCCAGCTTTTCCTGACTACCACACCAATTATATCCCTGAATTTCTGAGTCCCTTATTTTCTTTGCCAATGGTTCTAAATATAATGCAAACAACAAAGGGGAAAGTGGACAACCCTGCCTGGTTCCTCTACTTAAGCAGAAGTCATCACAGAAGACCCTACCCACTTTAATTTTCACCTCAGATACCTCATATATACTCCTAATCAACCTTACGGTTGCATCAGGGAAAGCAAATGCTTCCGTTGTCTTGCTTAAGACGTCCCAGTACACAGTGTCAAATGCTTTCCCTGCATCAAGACCCACCAATAAAAGTGGTATTTTCTTACATTCTGTTTCCCTCTGGATCAGCAACATTCAGTTAATACTGCCAAATGTTTGCCTCCTCTCCACGAAACCACACTGATCCAGATCCACCAATTTTGGTATCACTTTTGCCATTCTGTTAGAAATTATAAAACACTTTATAATCATGGTTTACTATTGAAATGGGCCTATATAAAGCTGGACCCAATGGACCTTAACCTTCTTTAGGTATTACTGTTGCCACCACCTTCTTCCAGGATGCTGGTACTTCTCCTCTTAAAATACAGTTAAAATATTCCAGATCTTTATCAATTTTTTTTCCTCCAAACTTCCACAGGAATATGATCTATTCCTGGGGCTTTCCTGCAGATTGGTTATACATACCGATTTTTATCTCATTTTTTCTTATCCTGTTAGTAATTGAGCTTCATCTACCTCTAACCTTGGCATATTTAATTTTTCTATAAACATTTCCATTTGTACCTTTTCTTGATTTCTATATTTCTCTGCTTTATACAAACTTTCACAAAATTTCTGAAATATCTCTAATACTTCTACACAATCTCTTATCTTCCTTGTTATTGGCTCCCTAAGCTTGGTGACAGCCCTTTCCACTTTCTGTTGCCTGAGTTGTTGTGCTAAAAGTTTTTGTCCTCTAGAATTACAATAAAAAAAAAGTTACTTAACAGCAATCTTTCTAAACTTGTGCATATTATTGAGGCAATCCCTTATTTTCTGTTTAGCATTCTGCAGTTGCTCCTTTACTTGTTCTGAGAGATTTCCCCCATTTTGCAATGCTTAACCATTTGTCAATCTCTCTAAATAATTCTTGTTGCTGTTTAACCGTATCTCTTTTTTACTTTCACCCTAGTTTTAAATTTCACTTTAATTTTATCCCACTCCCTAGCTATGTTCTCAGAAGAAAATTCTCTCTTCTCTAGTAGCTCCTGAATTAATTTCAAAACCCATTCCTTAAACTCCTTTCATTTCAACCGATGGGTGGGAAAGTGCCAGTGTCTCATTTTTGTCATTACCTTGCATTTTTATTTTAGTTACTACTGGCGCATGATCTGAAATAGTTATTGGATGCGTTTCAAGACCTTCAGTTAAAATGCGCATATTCCTGTGAGATATAAACTCTATCTAGCCTAGCCCAGTTTTTGTATCTCTGTGAGTAATATGTAAATTCACTCAACTCTTAGTATTGAATTCACATCTTTCATGCCAAACATTTTCATAATTTTTTTCAAAAATCTACTCTCCTTTGTTATATTTCCCTTCAGGGCCCCTCCTCCCAACACATCTTCACTGTTGTAAACCAAATTCCAGTCAGTACCTAGAAGTAATATTCCTTGATGAAAGCTGATTATTTCTCCCAGAATTTTCTTTCGCTACATTATAGTAGTTTTAGGGGGGATGTAAATGCATGCCAGTATAATCCTCCTCCCTAGCCAGAAGCCCCTTAGCACTGTGTATGTTCCATTATAATCTTTTTTCCCTCTTCTATCACTATTGGAGCTTCTCTTGCAATGAATATAAGTACTCCTCTCTTTTCCTTTGCCCCAGATATTCCACTGAATAACCATCCTGAAAACCTTTATAAAATTCACGTTCAGTTCTTTCCAGGTGCGTCTCCGGTAGCACAGCTATTTGCACTCCACATTTTTTTAAATATAGTTCAACATTCTTTCTTTTTTATATTTATCTGCAAGACCATTCAGATCGAAAGACATTACAGAAAGTGTCATTTTCTTATATAGTTATTATTACCACCTTTTATGTAGAACTGCTTTTTTGTTATTTTGTTAAATGTTTAGTTCCAACTTTTATGTTGCATGTATACACTGGTCATCAGGTTGGTCTTTTTTCCAGTTGCATCTATGCCACATCTTACATAAATTTTTGTTTTTTTTGAAAGCCCTCAAACAGAATAAACCCCCCCCCCCCCAAAAAAAAAAATCATAAAACCTATTAACTTAACAACAACATACAAAACTATGTACATCCTCAAATATTGAAGTTGTGGCTTCCTAAGAAGAACATAAGTTCTATTTCGATAGCTACACAGACAGGCTAAAGTTAACCAAAAAGAAAAGTTAGCCATGCTAATACTCATGGTACAGCCTGTACTACTAGTAAGTACTATTTGATTTTGCATGCCTTTACAACTCTCTCAGTTAAGAAAACACCACTTGAATGCTTTCAGTAAACACTTTCTCCATGCCATTTCATTTTATCAAATTGTCTTCTAGTGACATGCAAACCAGACACAAAACTGCTAAGGGTACCTCATTTATCAGAACAAAAGCCTTCCAATATTCAATATTCTTTTTCATTTACACGCTCTGTAATAAACTTGTTAATGGATGACGTTTAAGCACTTGGGCTTCAGGCCAGTTATTTTACATTAAGAAGGTTCGTGGTCTGCACTCTTGTGGGAGGAAAGGCTGGACTCTGCCCTTCTGAGCTGGGAATTTCTGGTTAAAGGCTTATAGTGCCTGCATATTTGAACTGTTTCTTACTGAAATTGATACACCTTGTTTGCTATAGCATAGACTAGATCCAGGCCTGCTGAATCTAGCTTTGTTTGTATGCTTGTTGTTTGTTTGCTTGTTATTTCCCTGAAACGCTAATTCCACCTAAAACGTGGCTTTTCAGTGCTTCTGTGGATCCCTAGTGATATCTGCATTGCTTACTGTACTTATTTCCTTGTTTCACTTGAAAAAAAGTTACTGTTTGTCGTTTTTGCATTTAAGTTACCTGTAACACAGTCGCAGGCTACACACTCAAGTGTGCTAGCCTCCTCTGTGTATTTAAAGCAATTTAAGCTCTGCATTTCTGTTTCTGAAAAAAAAAAATCCTTGTTTTCCCGCCTTTCTGAACTAGTCTAGTCCAGTTTTCAGGCTTTGCTGAATCCAGGACTGTGGTACAGGTTCCTGTGTTGCCTATATCATACTTGGATAGTTAGGTGGCCTCCTTGTTCACTGAGAGAGAGGGAACTCTGAGCAGCCTATCTGTCCCTGCAGGAGTGGTCCCAGCCCAGCAACTTGTAGCTCATTGGCCATTTTGGGCTAATTTCTATCCTTTTTGATCTCCCTGGTATAAAAACCGCTTAGCGCGGTTTTGCGCACCGCTGTTTAGCTGCGGTTAAACTATTCCAGGCTCCACGAAGTCGGCACTTCAGTTTTTCCCTTGAAACTTGAAACACTTCAACCCAGCACTAGGAATAAGGCAATTTAAGACTGGCACTTACTAAAACTCAGTAAAACTAGCACTAGCTTACAGCTTGCACTTCAGCCCTATAGTCAGGAAGTATAAGGCTCTTTACTCATCCAATCAGCAATACAGTCCCAACCATCTATTCAGGCATGTTCAAGGGACAGCTTCAGGTGTGCTCTCCGGTCCAGCTAGTGAATCTGGGCATCCTCAGGCAATGTTACAATTGCCTCATGTACACAGACAACCCCTTCCTCCTCCCAACCAACACAAACATATGCGAGAGATGCAGCTACACAGCCAAACTGGAGGCTAAGCTCTCTCAACCCACGAATGGATAAACCAATCACAAGAAGGGCAACACTAGCACCATATTACCAGACTCACATAGACCAACCATAGCTGCACCAGGAAACAACTCTCGGAAACACGCAAAAACATACTCAGGGGCTCTAAATAAGAACCTGCCTAAACAACAGAGACCTCCCAAGCATACACCCAAGCAACCCCCACCCCACAACAGAAACCAGGTAACACATACGTCACAACGTCAGTGTGCCAAGCAAAAACAGCCCCTAAGGCTAAATAACACACTAGTAATCAGTGATTCTAACATCAGGCACACAGACGTCCCACTCACTAGATTGAACAAGGAGAAGGTTACCGTAAGCTGCCTGTCGGGTGCCAGAATCAGCCACATAACACATGCACTCAGGTCACTCCACAGCAAGTACAATTATGACTCTGTCATTGTACATGTTGGCGTAAATGACCTGAGACGTACCTCCCTGGACTACATGAAGAGAGACATGGAGGAGCTCTCTGACCATGTAGCCCAGGCTGGTATGACTCTGACTCTGAGTAGCATCCTGCCCTCACCCAAAATGATGCCAGCATACGAAGAAAAAATGATCCGTTTCAACAATTGGTTAAACTACTGGTGTCATTCAAAGAGGATCCAGTACTTGTCAGCCTGGGATGACATGCTTGACAAGCCACGTTGCTTCGCCAGAGACGGCTTGCACCTGTCGCCCCAGGGCTTTGGAATACTGGCCAAGACTCTTGCCGCCCCAATACTGCCTTTTTTAGGCAAGGCTCAAAAGACAAACCCGCCTCCATAAAAAACAATAATAAACAAAAACTGAGGGTAATGCTGCTCAACGCCAGAAGTCTAAACCTCAAAATGCACGCACTCAAGGCTCTCCTTAGTATGGAAGAAATAGACATATGTGCAGTGACAGAAACCTGGTTCAAGGCTCCAGAGAGCACCCCAGCACTACCAGGCTATAACTCCTACCATACCTTTAGGTCCCCAAAACTAGGACCGGAACACAAAAGGAGGGGGTGTGTCCATATTCATCAAGAACACCCACACCTCCAGGTTAGTAGCACAGCACGCGGAATCTGAGACCATCCAAGTGCAATTGACAGCGGGTAAATTGACTGTTCAATTTATAGCTTGCTACACATCTCCCACCTTGTCTCAGGATGCTCACGCAGCATTCCTAAGAACATTAGAAAGTATGAAGGTTCTACCCAACACCATGCTACTGGGTGACTTCAACTATCCAAACATTGACTGGGAAAACTACTCAAGCTCAAACGCCCTAGCCCAATGCTTCCTTGAGTTTATAAACTCAAACGCCCTTGAACAGCTGGTCACCACTCCCACAAGAGGTGACAACATACTGGACCTGGTCATCACCAACATGGGGAACCTATGTTCCACAACTGAGGTAAACTCGTCATTGGTAAGATCAGATCACAAACTAATCACACTGGACATCCACATCCTGACCCCCCCCCCCCCCCCCAGTCAAGGAAATCAAGGTAAAAACTTCAATAAAGCCAACTTCACACTCCTCAAGACCAAGGTGGGAAGTTTCAAAGCTCCCAATCAAATGGAAAATGATGACCCATTGGCAGAATCCTTTACAAATGCATTCTATGAACACCTTCAAGAATGCATGGACCGAGCCATCCCATGTAAAACCAAGACCAACTCCTCAAAAAAGAGGAAGCCAGTCTGGTGGACCCCGGCCATAAATAAACTTTACAACAGAAGGAGGATACTCCTGCAAGATAGAACAAAATCCCAAAATAAGAAGGCGTCTCTGATTAACATCAGTAAAAAACTGCACTCCCTCATTAAATCATCCAAGGCCAACTTTGAAAGAAAAATAGCCAATGACTCTAAGGATAACCACAAGGCCTTCTTTAACTATGTCAAGAGTCTAGGGGCAAACTCTCAGATATGCTCCGAGCTAGTGCATAATGGCCATAAATACACTGAACCAACTGACATTGCCAACATCCTGGCTGACAAGTTCAGTGCAAACTTCACCCCCCCTCTCCACCAAAGGGGCTAGCACCCATCCCAGAAGAATGTGGCGCTCCAGATATCTCAGACACACAAGTAAAGACAGCCCTTGCAAAGGCCAAAAACACAGCATCAATGGGACCAGATGCTATCCCAGGTTGTGTCTTACACGAGCTTCAAAATGAACTAACCCCCCATCACAAATCACTATTCAAACTCAGCCTCTCTACAGGCTATGTACCCAAAGAATGGCGTACAGCAACAGTCGTACCACTCCACAAAGGTGGTGCCACAACTGACCCTAGGAACTATCGCCCTATAAGCTTGACTAGCTTGGTCTGCAAAGCCATGGAATGCATTATCATGGAGCTCATTAACAGGGACAATGGGAACCTCCAGACACTGGACCCCACCCAGTTCGGCTTTGTTAAAGGCAGATATTGCCTCTTGAACTTGGTCGACTTCTTCGAAAGTCACCAAGGCCATAGATGAAGGGAAGGTGGTCCACACAGCATATCTGGACCTCGCTAAGGCGTTCGACACCATCCCACACTCAGGAATCATAGACAAACTCACCAGCTTAAATATTAACCCCGATGTCACGGTTGCCAATTGGCTCTCAATCAGAACCCACACGGTAAGAGTGGCAGGATCCATGTCTGACTCTAAACCAGTCACAAGCGGAGTCCCACAGGGCTCAGTCCTGGGACCCCTCCTGTTTGGTATATATTTCTCCGAAGTACAGGAAAAGGCGGAGGGACTGTGGCTAACCAAGTTCACAGATTACTGTAAATTGGGTGCAATAATGGACTCTCCAGCTGACACAGACATCCTGCAAAGGGGTCTCACAGAGACAAACACCTGGTGTCAAAGTCACAGCCTCAAGCTAGATGCCAAAAAATGCATAGTAATCCCATTTGGGAAAAACAAAGTACCTACAAACTACCACATAGTTGGGAATCCACTAAATACAGAAGAAGTAATTAGGGACCTGCGTACCCAAGTAGATAGCATGCTCTCCTTTAATAACCACATAGCCAAAACGGTCAGGAAATCCTTCTATGTGGCACACCTGATCACAAAGGGTTTCTCATCCAGATCCAAGGAGGTGATTGTGCCCCTTTACTCCTCACTCATTAGGCCCATAATAGAGTACAATGCCCCATTTGAAATGTACCTCACTAGACACCTGCAACAACTAGAAAGACCACAGAAGTACCTCACTAAGAGGATTAAGGGCCTTAAACAATTACCCTATGAAGCATGACTAAAAAAGCTCCAGCTCTTCTCTGTCGCTTACCATCTTCTCAGAGGTGACCTATGTCTGACCTATAGGGCCATGTCAAACCCTGAACTAATGGACATGCTTCACCTCAAAAAAACGAGATCCCTCAGAATCACTCGTTCTAGCGACTTGAACCTATGTACAACAATAAACAGGACATGCTGGAGGGATAGATTCCTGTCCCAGCAACTCCCCTCACTCTGGAACAGAATCCCAATCCATATTCGACAGAGCTCCTCTCTGACCCTTTTCAAGAGAAATCTTGATGAGTGGATGGGTAATCGTAAGTTCTACCCTGGGATCACTTCAGGAGCCATGTTGACAGAGGCCCAGGTTACTAATATAATGGGGAGGCGAAAGCCATCACTCTGTGCCTAGGCTTATAAATGCCCATGGGCAGATAGCCTAGTACTTACCTATGAACCTATTTTAACCCAGTTATTTCCCTATGGAAGCAGGGGGAAAAAGTACACTCATTTTTCTTTTGTCATACTATTTAACCAGACCCTTCCACTCCCCCACCCATCTCCTCCCCTCCCCCCTTTTTTTTATTGCAGTGCCTGCATTTCTTAAAACTGAACAAAGAAAGAGAGAAGGGTGAAAAAGAAAAAAACAAAAGCACCTGTTTATATTAGTATCCCCATTACGTTTAAAAAAAATGAGAAAACTACTTCAAGTCTAACTGGTGTTATTTATTATATTTATTTATTTATTATTGACATTTGGTAACCGGGAAAGTCCACTGGGTCAGAAACCCATTTTCAGTGGATGCTCGGGGAGAAAAGCTCCATAGACAGGTTACAGAACATCATATCATATGAGCAGTTATATACAGAGTATAAGGAACATCACTTGCAGTTACAATTTTACATCAGTCATCAGTTACCAGTTCAAATAACCGTCATACATAACAAGTATTTACAGAAATTTAAGGTAGTTACAGTATGGAAATTATAAGCAGTTTTGTACAGGCATGTATAAACAACATTTACACCTCTCCCTCTGTCTCTTTTTTTTTTTTTAAGTTTTGTATTATCTCTAACCTATTACATCCGAGTGACGCCTCCAGGTACATCTGCAGTTAACTCCTACTGACGCCTCAAGGCATCAAATATTACTTGTTCATATTTGCATCAATAATTCCAAAACCATGCTAAGTCCAAGGTTTTAAAAGATTTAATCTTAAATCTTACTAAATGACAAACTCAGCTCTATTAATATTTGACCTCTGCCTAGTGCAAGCAGATATTACTGTTGTTTTTATGATATTAATATATATAGAAATACTTTTTCACACTTTTCTAAATACCTAAACAACCAAGTAACTCAGACAGAACTCCTTAGCCTCATATGAAAACTCATTTAGATGAATAAAATGCTAACTGTATGTGTGTAACTTGAGTTGTTGCTTAGATATTGTAAGTTGTTTATAAAATATTACAAATGTAATAGTTACTGTGTTTACTGTGACTTAACAAAATTTATTTTAGACCTAGAACCGAAAGAATACTGCCACTTTAAAAGATAGATTGTGCTGAAGGGTTTACCATTTATACTACTTTCACAACACATATGGTTCCAGAGATAACAACAATCGTTTGAAATGTAAGAACACAATTTGATTCTGTCATAAGACTTGGGCTTAGCCCATTGGAAGTTATAGTGCAAACATCCTGAGCTCCATTGGAGTGAATGAGTTAATCATAGCTTCATAGGTAGGTACTACGCTATTGGCCCTAGGGCCTATATAAGCCTAGCCAAAAAATGTACCCTGGCTTTCACCACCCAAGAAAATTATTTTCCTGTGCCCCTGTCGAGCAATGCCACAGAAGTGATCCCTGGGGTGAATTTCTCATTTCCCATCCAATCATCAAGATTTTTCTTGAAGAGTGCTAATGAGGAGCTCTGACATAGATAGGTAGTCTGTTCCAGAGTATGGGAAGTCTCTGGGACAGGAATCTATACCTCCAGCATGTTCTGTTTATTGTGGTGACAAGGTTTAGGTCCTTAGAGCGTGTAGCTCGGAGGGATTGGGATTTCTTTAAGTGGAGCATGTCCAGGCAGAGATCGCCCCTGAGTAGGCGATATCCGATGATCCCTGATTGTTTTTACAGAACATTATCTCTTAGCCAATTTCCTGTTTTTTTTTTCTTTTTCTTCAGTCAATCCCCTTCCACCAGACTTTCTCCAGTTTCTCTTTATCAGTTTAGTCATGAAGACCAGCTGCAAAAATGGTAGTTAGTATACATACATGCAATTGCTAAAAAAGCCTCATAATATTCACTATTCTTTTTTCATTTACTTGCTCTCTTTCACTTAAAACAAAGCTCTTTAATCAGTCATTTCCCCATGCAAAAATAAATAAGTGCATTAATTTGAACTCTGTCATGTCTTTTTAACTAGGATCCGTGTTTTGATCGTTGCATTGCCTATATTTCTCAAAACTGTACAACAAAAAGAGAAGAGGGGTGAAAAAGAAAAACACCACCGGTTTACAATCCCCATTACACTTATAAATAGCATGCAAAGAAAACCATGCACCACAAATACAGTACTATTAAGAAAAGAGTGTTTTCTTTACTTACAGTTAGTGATGTTTTTCGTGTTTCACTGTTGCAGTCATTACATTTGGCCTAAAGATTTGTATATCTGGCCATCTGTTTGGAATTGGCAACGTGTGGAAATGAAATCTGTACCCCTGGGATACTATATTTAAGACCCACTTGTCCTGGGTAATTAGATGCCAATTTTGAGCATGAAGTGCTAGTTTCCCCCCAAAGGGGTTGTCAAAAGATAAGTGCTTGGAAATGGCAGAGGAAAGTCATTGAGACTGTTTACCATAGGGTGGTGCTTTGCTACTTCCTGATTTGGAGGTGGAGGCACTCTATTGTTTTGTCCTGTAAGATACTTATGACTGAAATCTGGAGCCTTTGGAGTGTCTGGGTTTGACCTGAGCAGCACTGTTGGGCACTGGAAAGGACCATTTCTTAGTAGGCCAGTGCCTACTGAACCTAGGTGGCTGCACTTGCAAGAACTTTTTACAATTTGCATAGATTTTGCTTTGTCTTCCATCTTTTTTAAAACCTCTTCTGCCTTATTACCAAACAGAATGTCCTGCTGTAAAGGAGCATCCAACAATTTAGCTTTAACATGATCAGGCAGACTTTGCTACTTGAGCCAAGCATGCCTTCTTATCACAGATCCAGTTACGGCGGCCCTGCAAGAGGCCTCCAAGGAATCAAAACCACATTGCAAAATATGCTTTCCAACTTGTTCAGCTGAATGTAATAAATCATGTAACTCTATTTTCCACACAATCAGAAATCAACATAATTTTCTGTTTCAGTAAGCCCATGACATGCTGTTGATATCAAGCATATGAAATTGACAGTTTAAAGCCCTGATTGCCAGGGTTGCAGATGTATAAACCTTCTTACCCCATCTATCCAGCACCCTGGAGTCTCTATCAGAAGGGGTAGGATTTTTGGCTGTAGAAGGCTTAACACCCTTGGGACCCTGAGAAATAGTTTCAGGGTCAGCAGTAGGATTTTTGAAAAGAAATTTGTGGGAGTCAGGAACCCTGTAATATCTGTCTGGCTTACTAGGAGCCGGAGGCAGGGAATCAGGAGCTATGCTGGATTCTGAGAAAACATCAATGTCTAAAACAGGTGGTATAGCCAAAGGCCTATGCTGAGGAAGAACAAAAAAATCCCTAAGCCTCTTTTTGGATTCTGAAAAGTCTTGACACTCCCAATGAAAATGTTCCCTTAAGGTATGCAAAGTCTCTCCAACAGAAAAATCCTCAGGAGGAGAAGCAGAAGGGATGGATTCCTCTGTATCAGAGTCCTCATAAAGGGGGATAGAAAATTCCTCATCAGAAGAGGAATCAGAAGAAATGGAAACCTGATCTGAAGATTCATAATCAGTGCCTTGCCTAGGCCTCTTATCGGGGGGGGGTTGGGAACCCCTGATCAAGGTAATTAAATCCTCAGCCATTTTGATCATTTGTTTTTTAGGCATAGGAGCCTGAGCACGTGGCTCATGCGTCAGTTTTTTAGACATAGTTGGTTTTGGCCTTGTTTTTGATGATGGCATCGGTTTAATATACAAATCTTTAGGCCAAATGTAATGACTGCAACAGTGAATTCACTCGAACATCTATATTTATGGTAAGTGTACACAACTAACTTCTCCTCTCTCTTCCCCTTCCCAAAGCATTTTTCTGAGCATTAATGACATGAAGTATGGCATATACTTTAGAGTCCCCCCACACACAAATTTTGAAAAAGTCCAATATTTCCAGATGTTCTTGTTCCATCATATTTCACAAATATAACTATTGCATTATAATCCCATATTAAGTTACTGATTTTATTACTGTTCTTCTCCACGATCCAGATCCTGTCTCTGCTTCATTTCTAACATACTCTCAATTCCTCTAGTCAACTCTCGTGCTCCTCTCCTTCTCTCCATCATTTTCCTTTGAAATACTGGAAAAGGTTTCACAGGTACAGTCTTCTCTGTGGTCTTTATTACCAGAACAAGGGGCAGAACCTTCTCCTGTTTCACAGCTCAGTTTTTGTTGGACAAACTTTTGTATTTCCTCCTTAGCATGCACTTCATCAAAAAATGATTTTGTCTCTCCAGGAAAGAATAATACCTTGAAGACAGCTGGATACAGCAGTTTGAATTCCACACCAGCTTCCTGACATTTTCTGAATAGTGGAATGAACTTACTCATTGTACACCAGGCAAAAGAGAAGTAATCATTCTCCACAAACACTCTGTTGTCTCCCACTTTTAGAATTTTGTCCTTCTGCCACAGTTTTGTCAGTGTCAACTCACTCTACTGGTAGGACTGCATCCTTACTATTAAAGGTCTAGGTTGCTTTCTTATGGCTAGGTTTTGAGCATTCACACGTGCCCATTCAAACAGTTCATGCTGTGGATGGAATACCAATCTAGTTGCTTATTTGTGCTTTCATAAAATTAATGAAGTCTGTTCCTTCCAGCTTCTCTGGTATAGCTAAAAAAAATCTCAGGTTTTCCCTGTGTGCTCTGGCCTCTAATTCTATTATTTTTTGAAACATCTCTTCCTGGAGCAGGCTCATATTCAGCCATGCTTTTCTTTATTTCAACCTCTGATTTTTGCAGTGCGACCTCTGTGTTATCATCTCATCTGAATATCTGTTTAAAGCTTCTTCCATTTGTTCCAACCATTTGTTGTTTGTGTTGATATACTCTACCAGTGTTTTGTTTACTTTAACCAGGTCTGCATGCAGTTGTCTTATATCTTCCTGTAGGTTACTGGAAGTCATGTCTGAAGGTTGCTCCCCGGTCAGTGTTTCTTCCTCACTTTTTGTAGCTGATTCTGCTACTGGCCACCTCTGCAGAGTTTCTGTTTTCACACTGAGAGAGCTAGAAAAGTACAGTTTTGTACCTACCATAAATGTAGATGTTCGAGTGTATACCCTGCTGCAGTCATCACACTTGGGTTATCCTGCCGTCAGGCGGTCCCACAGTCGGCCAGAATTCCAAAGTCTTGGTCCGGCGTCGGTTGCTGTCGCTTCTTCCCTGACGTCAGAGCGCCAGGGGTATATCAGAGACATCCAACGCCATTTTCTTCAGTTTTTCTTGCCCCAGATGTCAGGTGCCCCTAATAGGTAGGCAAAAATATATGTATGTATATATATATATATATATATATATATATATATATATATATATAGCTATCTTGACAAAAAGTAAACAAAACCCTTAGGCACAAGCAAATACACCACAGAGGTTGTATAGAATAGAG
Organism: Protopterus annectens; assembly: GCF_019279795.1. Taxonomy (NCBI): domain Eukaryota; kingdom Metazoa; phylum Chordata; order Ceratodontiformes; family Protopteridae; genus Protopterus; species Protopterus annectens. The sequence continues at coordinate 1,264,783,477 of NC_056739.1, read as the reverse complement.
ATAAGTTCATCTAGTTTTGGAGGGGAAGGAGGGAGGGCAACCTGGACTGCAGCAGGGTATACACTCGAACAACTACATTTATGGTAGGTACAAAACTGTACTATGTTCATCGTGTTACCCTGCTGCAGTCATCACACTTGGGTAGAATCCCAAAGCTAAGGATGGGCGGAGGAGTCAAACAGGGTTAGAGGGGGCTAGAAGGCCCTGCAAAACTGCAGTGGTGAAGCCCGCCCTGGTCTTAGAGTAAAGTGGCAAGTGATAATGTTTGGTGAAGGTGTGTACTGAACTCCAAGTTGCAGCTTCCAGAATATCCTTGGTTGGTACCCCCCTGAGGAAGGCTGTAGATGTAGCTGCTGCCCTGGTGGAGTGGGGCCTTATGGTAGCAGGAACTGTTTTTTCATGGTGGGTGTAGCAAATACGTATGCAATGTCCTATCCATTTGGAAATGGTTTGTTTTGAGATAGCCTTTCCTTGTGATGCTGTAGCATAGGATACTAGAAGCTGGTCAGATTTTCTGAAAATCTTAGTTTTATCCAAGTAGTAACGTAGCTGTCTGTGAATGTCCAAGGAATGCAGGAGTCTTTCTCCTTTGTTCTGTGGATTTGGAAAGAAGGTGGGTAAATGGATGGTTTGATTTAGGGCCACACTGGATACCACCTTAGGCATAAAGGAGGGGTTAGTTCATAGAGAAACCCTGTCTTGATGAAAAATGAGGAAAGGCTCTACTGCCATTAGTGCCTAAAGTTCTGAAACTCTTCTAGCTGAAGTGATTGCTAGCAGCAGGGCAGTCATCCATGATATAAACTTTAGGTCAGCTGAGAAAGCTGGTTCAAAAGGAGGTAGCGTGAGTTTTTCCAGAGCAAAACTGAGGTCCCATGTAGGTGTTGGTGCTCTCCTGGGAGGCCTAATGTTCTTGGCCCCTCTGAGAAACTGCCTTAAGAATGGATGTGAAAATAAGGGAGGATCCGTGTTGTAGTGAGCAGAAATAGCTGAGGCGTGGATTTTAATAGATGAAAAAGAAAGCCCTTTGTGTAACATCTCAGTTAGATATTGCAGAATCTGAGGTATGTCAGGCTGAAGGGTATTTTGGCCTTTAGCTTGGTTCCAGGCGCAAAACCTTTTCCATTTGTCTGAGTAGGCTTTCCTGGTACTGGGCCTCCTGGCCTCCAGAATAACTTCCATAACAGCTTGTGAGAGAGGAGCTGGCTGGTTGCCTAGGTGATTTGCCATGCTGCCAAGTTTAAGGTTTTGAGCTGGCTGTGTAGAATCTGATTGTCTTGTTGTGTGAGCAGGTGGGTAATTTGTGGTAGTATCCATGGTGGGCCATGGGCCATATTCCTTAATAGTGGGTACCAGTGCTGGCATGGCCAGTCTGGAGCAATGAGTATCATTCGGGGTCTCTCCATCCTGACTTTCAGTAGCACTTTTGTGAGAAGGGGTAGTGGAGGAAAGGCATATACTGTTAGCATTTTCCAACTGAATGAGAGTGCATCCACTTTCCAAGCTTGTTGGTGAAAGGTCCTTGTGCAAAACCTTGTTAGCTGATAGTTTTGAGGGCTGGCAAACAGGTCTATGTCTGGGAGCCCCCACTTTTGAGTTATCATTGCGAATACTTGTGGATCCAGTTTCCATTTGTGGGGATCCATGATGTTTCTACTTAGGTCGTCTGCCAGTATGTTCTTTTTTCCTGGCAGGAATTGAGCTTGTAATTGAACTTGGTAAGCCAGTGCTGTGTTCCACAAGGTCATTGCTTGCCTGCATAGAGGATAGGAGTGTGTGCCCCCTTGTTTGTTTATGTACCACATTACTGTGGTGTTGTCTGTCCTTATGATAAGCTGTCCTGGATGCAAGAGGTCCTTAAAGGTTGTCAGAGCATTTTGTACAGCTAGCATTTCTTTTTGATTGATGTGCAGATTCCTTTGATCTGCTGTCCATAAGCCTTGAACGCACTGTTCTGCCATGTGTGCCCCCCAGGCATAGTCCGATGCATCTGTTGTCATAGTTTGCCTGGTGGGTGTAGGGTGAAAGGCTGACCCTTGTTGAGGTGACAAGCCTGTGACCACCATAGAAACTCCCGTTGAAGGCAGGGAATGAGAGTTATCATTGTTTCCAAGCTGTGACTGTGTTGAGTCCATACGCTTTTTAGGTACCATTGTAATTTCATCATATGCAGTTTTGCAAATGGTATTAGTAGTATGCAAGATGCCATGAAGCCCAAGGCCTGCAGAATTTTTCTTGCAGGGAGTTGGGTCTTTGTTGCCATTGTTCTGAAGTATTGAGTTAATTGTAGTTGTTTGTCTGGCGTCAGATAAGCCATCTGGGCCGTTGTATTCAAGCTGGCACCCAGGAATGTCATAGTTTGTGAGATACAAACTATGACATTCCTGGGTTTTGATTTCTGTTCGTTTACTGTGTACCCTAGGCAACTTAGAAGATTTCTTACAAAAGCCAGGTGTTGTAAGAGAATGTCCTTGCTTTCTGCTTGTATGAGACAGTCGTCGAGGTATGGGTATATTTGAATTCACCTTTGTCTGCAGTATGCAATTACTGGTATCAGGCATTTTGTGAAGACCCTGGGCACAGTAGATAAGCCAAAGGGCAGTGCAGAGAATTGGTAATGGGTTGAACCTGCAATGAAACGGAGGTATCTTCTGCAATTTTGTCTGATAGGGACATGCAGGTATGCCTCCTTGAGGTCCAACGTTACTAGCCAAGCATTCTTGCCCAACATGGGAAGAAGCTGCTGTAGTGTTAGCATCTTGAATTTGGGTACTTCCAAGAAAGTGTTTAAAATTGAAAGGTCCAGAATGGGTCTCCAAGCATTGTCCTTTCTGGGGACTAGAAAGAGCCCTGAGTAAAATCCTTGGCCTTGCTCCTGTGTAGGTACCAGTTGGATGGCTTTCATGTTCATGAGAGCTGTAATTTGTTTTTGTGCCTCTGCCCATTGATTTTGTGGCAGGTTTGGCATTCCTTTTATCCTTGGCAAGCTGTGCAAATGGAATCTGTATCCGTGTGAGATAATGTCTAATACCCATTTGTCCTTTGTGACTATGCGCCAGTTGTCTGCAAAAAGTGTTAATTTTCCTCCTAAGGGAGCTGCCAAGAGGGTTTTGCTTGGCAGTTTGATGTTTAAGTCATTGTGCTTGCCTTCTAGTGGTTTGGGACCTGTCTTCTCCTCCCTTCTGTGTTGAAATGCCCCATTGGCGAGGTTTGTAAGGGATTTGTGCTTGTCCTCTGCCCCTTGGGAGCCTGTATTTACCCCTCTGTGGCCTGTCAGAAGCTGGAAAGGACCAATTTTTTGTTGGCCAATTTCTGCTGAAGCGTGGGGGCTGTACCTGTAAGAAAACTTTGACCGTCTGCATAGATTTTGCCTTATCCACCATTTTCTTTAAAACCTCCTCTGCTTTAACCCCAAATAAAACATCCTGCTGTAGGGGCGCATCCAGTAACTTTGCTTTAACATGATCAGGCAGAGATTGTTCCTTTAACCAAGCATGCCTACGTATCACAGACCCAGTAACAGCTGCTCTGGTGGAAGCTTCCAAGGCATCAAAACCACATTGTAAAGTATGTTTGCCCACCTGTTCAGCTGCATGGAACAGATCTTGCATTTCCTTGAGTTCAGACTGTTGAGGGAGCGTGCCCCTCTTTTGTTTTATTTGAGACATAAGGAATTGCTGGTATTTAAGCATGTGAAATTGACAATTTAATGCTCTCATAGCTAGAGTAGTAGAGGTGTAAACCTTCTTCCCCCACCTGTCTAGTGCTCTGGAGTCCCTTTCCGAAGGTACAGGATTTTTAGCCATAGAAGCCTTAGCCCCTTTGGGACCCTGGGAGATCGTCTCTGGATCAGCAGCAGGGCTTTTGTAAAGGAATTTGTGAGAGTCAGGCACTCTATAGTATCTATCTGGTTTGGCTGGAGCAGGAGGCAGAGAATCTGGATTTAAACTAGATTCTAAGAAAACATCATCTACTATGTCCAAAACAGGGGGGGGATAGCAAGAGGTATGTGCTGGGGAAGTAAAAGAAACTCCCGGAGCCTTTTCTTTGAGTCAGAGTAGTCCTGACCTTCCCAGTGGAAATGTTCCCTCATTGTGTAAAGTTTCCCCAAAGGAGTAGTCTTCAGGGGGAGAAGCTGAGGGAACTGAGTCTTCAGCATCAGAATCTTCATAAGGGGGAGAGGAATAATCCTGTTCCTCAGAGGAGCCTGAGGAAACAGACACCTGATCAGAGGAGGCATAATCCTCCTCGTGTCTAGGCCTTTTGTCGGGGGGGGGGGGGTTGGGAACCCCTGATCAAAGAAATCAAATCTTCAGCCATTTTAAGCATCTGTTTCTTAGGCATAGGGCCTTGACCTGGAGACTGAAGTGTAGGCTTTTTTGGTTTTAGAGGAATCTTAAGTTTAGCATAAGATTTAATAGTGAGGGTAGTCGGTCTGAAGACACCTTCAGAAACCTAAGGTTTTTCTGCAGCACCGGCTTCCCCTACTGCGATGTCGTCGGTTGAGCCTAAGGAAAAAGGCTGCTTCAGCCTAGAAATCTCTGCTGGGGGATCCGATGCGGCCTGGGGATCCAATTCAGCGGTAGCCAGGGGCTGCATAGGCGCCTCACTGAAAACTGAAGAACCGGCGACCAGGCCAGCCGAGGCCTCGGAGTCCGGCTTGGATCTAGGCTGCCTGTCCCTATCCTTGCGTTTTTTATGCACGCCGGTAGTCGGTTGCTCAGACGGCATAGTGTAATTAAATTTTCTACCGAAGTAGTGTCATGCGAAATCAAAGCGATGCTTTATAGTTCGCTTATTGAACCTAGCACAAAACCGACAACCAGTGACGTCGTGGTCTGAGCCTAGGCAAGGTATACAAAAAGAATGAAAGTCCTTATGAGGTATTTGCTTCCCACAAGAAATGCAATTGTTAACTTTTTCTGACATCGGACTGAGGCAAGAAAAGGTTCCCCAACGGGGTAATTAGCTTTGAAGACTTCGGATTGAAACTCGATTCGAAAATCTCAGGTGTCGGCCGACCGGCACTTGCGAAATGCTTCTGCTTCGGGCACCGCGCGGCAAGAAAGACTGAAGAAAATGGCATTGGATGCCTCTTATATACCCCTGGCGCTCTGACGTCAGGGAAGAAGCAACAGCAACCGACGCCGGACCAAGACTTTGGAATTCTGGCAGACTGTGGGACCGCCTGACGGCAGGATAACCCAAGTGTGATGACTGCAGCAGGGTAACACGATAAACATCAAGCTGTTACTCAGTGTGCAGCCATCTTGGATACCCTCATCATCCCTATACCAGCAAACACTTTGTCCACTGCTATAGTGTCTTTTTTATTCAATCCCAAATTGACAAACTCTCTGACATAGCAAAATCATCTCAACAGAACCTCAGGGTGGTACTGCTCAATGCCAGAAGCCAAAATAAAAAGCTACTCTCCAAGCCTTCCTCACACTCAAAAATATAGAGATCTGTGCCGTTACAGAGAAATGGTTAAAGCAACAGACAGTACCCCAGCAGTGTACGGTTTCAGTGCCTTCTACACTTTTAGACTAGTAGCTGACACATGAGGGCTAAAGGTGGAGGTGTCTCAATATGCATCAGTAGCAAGCATACCTCTAAGGTAGTCAAACAGGATGACATGTTGGAGTTCCTCCACCTGCAGATCACCATAGACAAAATCCTGTACTATATCCTGGCCAGATGTAGGTCACCTTAAATGTTCCAACAAGCTCACAATGCATACCTGAACCTACTGGAGATGCTTACCATCCAACTTAACACCCTATTCATGGGAGACTTTAATTAGCCCTCCTCAAACTTGAGAATATAGATATTGGTGCAGTTAGAGAGGCAGTTTAAAGCAGCACAGAGTACCCCACCAGTGCAAATTTTCACTGCCTTCCATACTTTCGATTAGTAGCTGCACAGACAGGGGCTAAAGGTGGAGGTGTCTCAATATTCATCAATAACAAGCATACCTCTAGGGTAAACAGGATGACGTTCTGGAGTTCCTCCACATGCAGATCACCATAGACAAAATCCTGTACAATATCCTAGGCAGCTATAGGTCACCCTCCTACCACATTCCAAAAAGTTCACATTGCATACTTGGACTTATTGCAATCAATTACCATCCAAACACCCTACTCATGGGAGATTTTAATTACTCCTCTTATAGACTGGGAATCCTACACAGCCTCAGATCTACAAGCACACAGATTCCTGGACCTCGTAAACACAAACATCTTTGCCCAAATAGTGAATACACCCACTACAGGCTCCAACTTACTGGACCTCATGCTCATAAATATAGGAGAACACTGCACCCCCTCACCCCCACCTCACATGTCTCATCCTCCCCGGTAAGGTCAGACCATAAAGCTGTCTCCTTTGAAATCAAATGAAGTACAAAAGTTACAGGTATCCTTGAGTCCAGTAGCCAGGAGATGCCAACAGGAAAAAAACTTTCTTAACGCAAGTTTATTCAATAAGATAAAAACAGCGTTTTCGCCACTACAAAGGAAATCAAGGTCAACTCCATAATGCTATTAAAACCACTAACACTGTGGAACTATTCCAAGGCAAATTATCTGCTATTAAGTGATGGTTTGTCAAAATTCAATACCCCTACAAACCCCAAAACACACCTGCCTATGCTGAATTGTTGTCAGAAACTCTGTACAACCATGTCTATGGCTGCAGAGAGGCTGCTGACCTACCAGCAGTAAGCCCAGAGCTAACCCCAGAAAGAAACCACCCTGGTGGCATCTCAAATTAAACAGAATATACAACACAAGGGAAAGAATGTGGTAAAAAATCAGCAAGAATATAAAGATGAAAACTCTCTGTATCAGCAAATGACAGCAGCATAAGAGATTTCTCTTCATTCTGCTGGGGTATGCCATTACAAAAAAGATCACTGATGTAATCTGACGAATGCACTACAGCAGGGCTCACCCCACCGTTTCACTGCATGACATCATTATGCAGGATCACAATGCCTCATATCAAATGCACTGTAGGCAGCGTTCTTCAAACTTTACATTACGCTACTTCATTAAATGAAGTCACTAATGTCATATGAGGTAAAATATAACTTATGATGATGACAGTGATGCTGAATCAGCTTGTGTGTGAAAAAAGTAAATGGTATGGAGTTAAGAAGGGTGACAGTATGGACTCCAGTCAAAGCAAAATTTCAACTTCCTCGCATTCTGTTCTATTGAAACTTTTGATATTTAGCCATCTGCACTTTTACTAAGTGACTCTATGCAACTGCGCTGCATCAGCTTTACAAACTGAATTTTGACTACCAACAGCATTACATTCTACTCATATCTGAATGAGTGGCCTTAACTGATACTGTTACCTGACACTGCACGTCTGCAACCTTTCAAGTGTCAATGGCCTTACATCCTGCATGTTTTGAATCTGCAACCAAATTAATGGGTAGTCTTTAAGATCCACATCGCAAATAAAGAAAGGAAAATTTATACTACCAGTTATGTGCTCTTGCATCATTCTGCAGCATTTTACATAATGACTCGCCACTGCAGAATCAATGTTTTCACAACTGTTAATCCACATCTGAATTTATATGCCAAATAAAGGACTTTTTTTTATTTGCTGCAGCTTAAACCTGTAGTAAAGTTACCCAGCTGAGTCAAGTCAACTGCCAGCTCTGAGGCTTTTCGTGCTTCATTAACCACAACAGCAGCAGCATGTACAAGTATAAACAGAAATCTAAGGCACTAATGAAAAGTTCTTCCTTTGCAATGCAGTTATCCACGACATTCATTCACAGTGCCACCATTTCCTTGAACATGTAAGAAATGAAAACAGATGTATTTGTCAAAATTATATTCTGCAGATTTTTAGGTGCAAAAACAGGATAAACTTGACTTTCATAGTCAGGATAGATGGCTTCTCCACTAAATGAAAGGTGCAGCAACTTTGGAGGTAGAATATATAAGTAGGAAGTACACTGATCCCTTACAGAAGGCCTTAGGGGTTTGGGCTTCAATAAGACACATTTGATATTCATCATTCTTACTGCTGCAATAGTCTTTGGCTATACCAATTGCATTCTGCCCATGACAACCACCATCCAGCTTCACAAAGCTCTGACTCCCTCCAACATATAACACTTTGACTGTTGACTGGCTAGTTCCTTGGAGGGAAATCAGCATAGTGCAGGCAACTTTATTACTTTCTTGCCGTCAACAGGAAGCAGCTCCAATGCTTCACAGGAGCAGCAATAAGCTTCAAACTTCATTTCTGACAGATAAGCCCCCATAGGAGAACCCTTCTACCCAGAAAATATTGCCCTTTTAAGAAAAACTTACTTTTCTTTATTTTCTGACAGTCATATTGCTATTCTTTTTTCACTATATCAAAAGTTTGTCTGAGACTGCTATTTTTAGCTTAAGGCTTATTTTTCACTACTTGAGACTCATTCTGTAGTAAATGTTGTACTGCGTTTGAAAACTTCGAATTATTTGTGCAAGTTTTAAAGATCGGGAATGTTTTACAGGGCAGGAAATGAAGGTTAAGTTATCCATAGTGACAGACAGCAACAAACACTCCTCTTATTTCATGCTTTGCTTATACAGCTTTTCCCAGTGTGCTGTAAAATTAACATTACAGTAGGAATAAGGAAAAGGATATATGATATAACAGAAAATACAAGGATTGCACTCTTGGGAGTTTTATATTTGCAAATTAGTACTCTGCCTGCCTCTCTCGCTCTCTACAATTACTCTCTGAAACACAAACAGTAGCAGCTGCTGTTCATTTTGAATGAGGCTGCATGGCCAGAAACAACGTTTGCAGAAATAATGTTTAATATGATAAATTAATTTTCACTGCAGATTTCATATATGTACAGCGTCTTAAAAAGTACTGCTGACTTATAACTGACCAATATCTTTAGCTTTCAACTTCTTTTCAATATGCTTCCAAATGAATGAGAGTAATAACAGAAATTACCCCCCTGTCACTTCCTGCCCCAAAGATACATACATAAACTTTAACATACACATGCACAAACCAGTACTTTGTAACTAGTAATTATTTCTCTGTGGTTTTGCTACAATGTTGCCTGCCAGCCATCAGCCCTTCACAAACAAATGGGGCGTTCACTTGCCAGTGGGCTGAGACCTGACCCTGGAGGCCATCATCAAGGCAGCCATCAGGGGGTTTCTCGACTATGGCCCTACCCTCCCAGCAGCTGACATGCAAGCTCACACAGACAATGTTTGTAGTAATTTCTGTACACACCCCATAAAGCTACTGCAGCCCTTATGCTACATTGCATGTGCCTCTCTCTCTCTCCAGTAGGTGTCACACTACAGCAGGTCAGTTTGCTTCCCTTCCCCAAGGATAGTTGAGCTGGCATTGGCCGACCGCTTCCACCCTTCCTCAAATGGCTTCTCTAGCAGCCATACCAATGATTAATCTTAAGTTGTCTGCATTTTACTTAGGGCTTTACTCCTACACAGGGATCATGATTTTGCAATCAGCACTTCAATAAAAATATGGCTTGTTCTTTTTTGGATCATGAATGTATCAGCTGCAAATGCAATCCATATATGTAATTAAAAACAAAAAATGTGGCATGCGTGTCTTCCATTCTGACTAGGGTTGTCAGCTTTCTTTGTGGCTAAAACCGGACTAAGGTCACGCCCCTCTCATCACCCATAACTCCACCCACTCCCATCCCCTCTCCCATCTATGCTCCGCCCATTTTGCAACATCACCATGACACCAGCTGATGGGAACACCCTCTTTTTCTGTTCCGGATGCCTCCTTTCAGCCGATTTACAATGCTTTTCTGTAAAAAAGCATAGTAAATCAGCCAATTTAACAAACACTGATAGTCTGTTTCCTTTTGTGAAACAGAATACTAGAGTTTGTACAGTGTTTTCCGGACTACCAGAGAATTGATTTGTGGATAGTCACAGTTGGCCAACTAGAGATCCCTCCTGTGCAAGGGTAGGGGACAGGTGTTAATGCTGCATGATTTCTTTAATCCGGTTTGAGAACACATAGCAAATAGTAATGTTTGGCGATCCAATCATATTGTTTTGTAACACATGACTAGTTTTAGTTGTCTTGATATTACTACTAACTATAAAAAACAGTAGGTGAACAAAGTGATTCACAGCTTTAATACCTATCAGTTACTTAGTGCTACCACACAAATATCCAGAAGAAAAATATATCTTTTATCAACCAAGTTGCTTAAAATCTGGGAGAGCTGATGCCTCCAAAGCAAGGAAGATAGCAGCTGTATAGGTGGAGCTGACCGGAACAGCTACATCAATAAAAGGCTAAAATTAAAGATGCAGTGATGGTTTCATATTAAAAAAAATG
>NC_056739.1:1264710603-1264763103 GCF_019279795.1 Protopterus annectens | reverse complement strand
GAATTAAAGGCACGTCTAAAAACTGAAAAAAGTGTAAAGATTCTACAAATTCTGTAAACTGACAGACCTCAACTGGGACAAAAAAAAAACTTGTTAAATGAGTAATGGCCATTGTTTTGTAGCAGGAGACTGAAGTTTAGTTAAAGTGGGCGGGACTTTGCTATATTAAAATGTATATTGAGATGTACAAAGGCCCAGTATGTGTGTGTGTATACATACCCACCATACATATATACAGTGGATATAAAAAGTTTACACACCCCTGTTAAAATGACAGATTTTTGTGATATAAAAATAATGAGACCACAATAAATAATTTCAAAACTTTTCCCACCATTAATGTGACCTACAACCTGTACAATTCAATTGAAAAACAAACAAATCTGTTAGGGGAAAAATATAAAAAATAAAAAAAATGTACAATAAGCTGGTTGCATAAGTGCACATACCCTGCATTTAATCAGTTGCCTGCTACAGCAAAAGCCATGGCTTGCAGAGAACACAGTAAAGACAGTCATCAAAATGTGGAGAAAATATGGGACAACAGTAATGATGCAAAGAACTGGATGTCCCTCCAAAAATGATGAAAAGACAAGATGAAAATGGGTCAGGGAGGCTTCCAAGAGACCTACAGCAACACTGAAGGAGCTGGAGCAATTTCTGGCAAGTAGTGGTTGTGTACTATATGTGACAACAATCTCCCATATTCTCCATAAGTCTGGGCTATGGTTGCAAGACAGAAGCCTTTTCTTAAACAGAAAAACATCCAGGCATGGCTAAAATTTGCAAAACAATACATCAAGTCTCCCAAAAGCATGTGGGAAAATATGTTATGGTCTGATGAGACCAAGGTTGAACCTTATGGCCATAATTCCAAAAGGTACGTTTGTCGCAAAAACAACACTTCACATCACCAAAGAACACCGTCCCCACAGTGAAGCATGGTGGTGGCAGTATCATGCTTTTTGATTGCTTTTCATCAGCTGGAACTGGGGCTCTAGTCAATGTGGAGGGAAGTATGAACAGTTCCAAACACCAGTCACTTTTGGCACAAAACCTTCAGGCGTCTGCTAGAAAGCTTAAGATGAAGAGGAATTTCACCTTTCAACACAACAATGACCCCAAGCATACATCCAAATCAACAAACAAATGGCTTCACCAGAAGAAAATTAATGTTTTGGAATGGCCCAGCCAGAGCCCAGACCTAAATCAAATAGAAAATCTGTGGGATGACCTGAATAGGGCTGTGCACAAGAAGTACCCTCGCAATCTGACAGATTTGGAGCACTTTTGCAAGGAAGAGTTGGCAAATATTGCCAAGTCAAGATGTGCCATGCTGATAGACTCCTACCCAAGAAGACTGAATGCTGTAATTAAATCAAAAGGTGCTTCAACCAAGTATTAGTTTAATGGTGTGCACACTTATGCAACCAGCTTATTGAACGTGTTTTATTTTTTTTACATTTTTTCCCCTAACAGATTTGTTTGTTTTTCAATTGAATTGTACCGGTTATAGGTCACATTACAGGTGGGAAAAGTTTTTAAATGATTTATTTTGGTTTCATTTTTTTATATTACAAAAACCCGGGGTGTGTAAACTTTTTATATCCACTGTATGCACACATGGTGTTCTTTTGGTGATGCGAAGTGTTGTTTTTGTGCCAAACATATCTTATTTTATTTATTTTACATTTGTTGACCGGGATGGTCCGACTGGATACATGTCCATTTTCAGCGGAGGCCCGGGGAGAAAAGCTCAACAGAGGAAAAAGGTACACATTCATTTACATATAGATAAATACACTTCCTAATGCAAATACACAAATTACAGATACACTTGGCTACCATGTGAATAGATAACAGTTCAAAATACAGTGTAGTTGTTTTCTAGGTTACTATTACCCATCCCTTGTAGAGTCAAGTCAGGCAATGGGGAGCTTACTTCATAAGTACCAGTGGAGGTGGAATTTAGTGGGTGTGAGTTTACAAATTCTTTAGACTAAGAAACAGAAAAACCACCTAGTAATACAGGTGGAGAATGCTACTAGTTGAGTGTCAGATATCTTTTAGAATTGTGGCCAGAAAGTTCAACCTTGGTCTCATCAGACCATAACACATTTTCCCACATTCTTTTGGGAGACCTAATGTATTGTTTTGCAAATTTTAACCAGGCCTGGATGTTTTTCTGTGTAAGAAAAGGCTTCCGTCTTGCAACCCTACCCCACAGCCAAGACATATGGAAAATACGGGAGATTGTTGTCACATGCAATACACAAACAGTACTTGCCAGAAATTCCTGCAGCTCCCTTCAGTGTTGCTGAAAGTCTCCTGGCAGCCTCCCTGACCAGTTTTCATCTCGTCTTTTCATCAATTTTGGAGGGCTCAACTAAGATACACCTGCCTTCATCCACAAATCAACCTAAACTGTCCCCAACATCTTTCTTGGCTAGGAAGTTAGAACATGGGGTTAAGATTATGAGCTGCTAATTAAGTTTACCCTGTAGATTGGAATCCAATGTCTGACTCTGTCAATCCTCATCTGCAATCTATGAGTGAGAAAGCCGCTTAAGATAGTGTTCCAAGTCACCAGTGAAAGGCTGTCCTAATGGGCTTCCCTGGTTAACAAATGAAAACAAAATGCTACAACAGGTACAGCACCACACAGGCTCAGTATTAAAAAAACAAAAATGACAAAGCCAATTAAATTTTTAAATACAAAAGAAAAAAGGGAATGCAAAATAATGACCACATGAAGACAGAATTTAATATTGAATCAGGTTTATGTCAGTTATTTTAAGAGAATCAGAAAACAACACCTTCGATGAATATTCTGTTTATAAGCACAGGTAGCATTTTCACTTCACTGAAAGTTGCACTTCCAACTCATTCTGAGTGTTTTCACATCAGTACCACTTGTTCTAATTTTAATTTTTTCTTGACTCATATAAATATGGCCTTTACCTAGTTGCTGATGCTATTGTTAACCTTCAATAAAACATCCAAAACAGCATAAGGGTAAAAAGATTCAACAAGGGAAAGGATGGGAAGATACAATAAATGTAGACTGTCTTCCACAGTATGCACACACTTCAATTATACATGCATTTTCCCTTTTAAACAAGTCAGTTATACTAGCAAACAAGTAATAAAATATAGGCAGTCTTGTTTAGTCCTTACTGACTTAAAAGGCCTCCTCCATTTCTATTATTAGGCTGATCAACAGTTTCTCATAAATTGCCAATACTTAACATAAAAATGCAGAACCAACTTTCTTACAGCTACTGCTTTCACAGAGATGCTCTTGACAAAGTGCGCCAAATTCAAGTCTGGAATGGCAAAGAACAGGCCAGCATGTGTATTAGTAGACTTTGAAGTGGACTGATACAAAAAGTTGTAAATAACATGCAGGCTCCAGCTATACAGCTATAGAAGGTGCAAGTTTAATGTGTAAAACAGTATAGACAGTAGACGTCTGTGGTGCTTTTTAAAAGTTAGCCAGTGACTAGCAAAACTTACGGAACTTAATTTGGATCTCCTAAAGTGGCATGACTAAATTATTTCTTTAAAAGAAGAATGAGGATGATGTGAAAAATAATCTAGCCTTTTACCTGACATGACATCCTAAAAATCAATTCACAAACTGAATCAGTGAAAACAAATTGTGCAACCAGGTTCTGCTGTTACTGACCTAACAAGCCCTCTCCTTGCAAGACAAGCTCTTCTTGGTAACCACTAAAGAAAGCTATTCTTTCAGCATCTTCTGCAGCTTCTTCTCCTCCTCCGCTCTAAAATATGATGTCTCTCCACACACACAAACATCCCCCCATCTTCATACTCAAAGATAGGATCCTGCTGATATCTGATTTTCAACTAGTCTCTCTACATCTGACAAAGCAAGCCAACTGAGACCCAACTTTACAGTCAGCTTTCATTTGTGTACTGGGTAAAGGCTTCCAGTGTCATCTTCATGTCTGTCAAGGCCTCTTCTTATTCTTTGCTTTCATTCTTCTAGTCAAAAGTGTTCTGAAACTGTAAAGCCAGAAGCTACGTATGAATCAAATACAAAGCAGAAAGCATCAGTCCTCATTCACTTCCTTCAGCTGCAAAATGGGTGCAGTACAAAGGTGCCAAAGCAAAAATGGAATACAGCTGACTGGATAACGGGCACAGGTCTAAAGCTTACCCACTTGTATAATTTAACAGTAAAATGGTAGATGTTGCTCCCTTCTGGATTATCAAACCATGACAGGGTTTAACTGCGTTGCTGAAGTAAAAGCTAGCTTGATCACCATACCACTTAAAATAACAGTGTATACTGTCTCACTTCCAGTAAAAGCCAAGATCCAAGTATGCCTACTCCTTTATTTCCTGTGGTTTCAGTTTGCTTACCCAATCAGTAATTCGAATAGACCACTTGTGATTACAAACTCTAAACCCAAATAAAAAATCCAGATTACTTACCTTCTCTCATACATCTGCTCTTGTGTAACAAAGTTGCACCATTCATGAGTATAATGTCATAGTTACGTACTCTACCATAAATTTTTATTTTTTTCTGCATGCAAATCTCAACTAGAAATAAAACTACTCCCTGAATTGTATCTTGAATTTTATTTTTAAATGTGCTTACACTTTCAAAGTAAAATAAGCACACTTTGCCTCATCAGTCTGGCAGTAATGGGACTTCTGCCCATATACATGCCCTTATGAAATTTCAACATAATGTTCGTAGAACATACATCAAACTCCTTTGACCCACAGCTCAGTTTATCTATTCTGTTACTTATCTAACAAAAGTGCCTCTATCATTTCAAGACAGGTGACAAATAAAAAGAGGCTGAACTGCTAAACTGTCCTAACTACTCACACGTTTAAAGACATTTTTACAGGCTCTTATAAGTATTTCACAATGCCTCAGTGCTTTTGTCCTTGTCAATCATCATTTAGTGCTCCATTTTAATACAAAGCTTTTCATTAAACCATGTTCAAAATAAATTTAGTGCATTGCTGACTTACATCATCATATGGGTAATACTGACATGAGTCTATTTTAATTGATCAAAGCATCCGCATGCTACTCCATGAACCAATGTCATGGGAAAAAGATTAAGTGAAGCCTCTGTGATATCAGGAGGAAAAATGTTTTCTCATCAAAAAATTAATGGACTGATCAGAAGTTAAGAAAAAAGATTAGAAAATCACTATAAAACAAATATTTGCAAGATCTGATTACAACATTCTACATAACAGACTTAATAGACATTTGAGCAAAGTTTTTCTGAATAATGCTTAATACAGGTGTAAAAAGGTTCACTCGTCTGTATACCTGAGTTACTTTTAATTAGAGAATGAAGAAAAAACTTGAATTTATTCTCCAAACTGTAGGGCAAATCTGGCCAGTGGAAGGTTCTAAAATCTGAAGATTGAAAAACACTTGTGTATATTAACTGTTTCCTTCTCAAGATTAAACCTCGGTCCCATTCGTCCCCACCGTACACACACAAATCTTTGCAGCACCGAGTTAAGCCATTCTGTTTAATAAAAAAACAATCCCCAACAAAATCAATCACACAGTGAAACACGAATTAACAACACTGAATTATGACTTTTTGACAAATGCAGTCAAAATGTAGGGTGATTTTTTTCAGCAAATAGTTCATTTTCTTACATGAGCAAAGCTGCAGAACACCGTACAGGGTTAAAACAACACACTGGCCAGAACACACTTCCTTTGCAGAAATAAGACAGAAAAATAGGCAGACAAACAGGCTATATAGGTTCATTCTAAGGCTGTAAGCTTCTATGGTGTTGAAGAGAAGTAAACAAGCACTTCTCAGTACTAAAAGTGTGGTCACAAACCATGTAACTTACCTAAACTGCACTCATTTGTCCATAAATTGTCAGATGGCCAATGATTTGGAACTGCTACATGGTGTCATACGTGAGAAATTCCCAGAAACAAAATCAAAACTTTGAAGGTTTGGCAGAACTGTTTACTCCAACAGATATCAAACTAATGAAATTGTATGTTGTAAGCTGCTAGTTAAAATAGTTCAAATCTGCCTTTTAATAGATTATCTGTAGGCTCAGAGAGAATTCCACTACTGTGTGTGCTGTGACCCTCTTTACTCTCCTCCCACCCCAAATTCCCTAGCCAACCCCCATGTAATACTACATTTATCTGATCTGCTTTCCACCCACTAGTAACCCAATAAACACTCCCCCTTATGGTGAAACAACATTAAAGTTACAACTCTTACTTGCATGCTCACTGCACTACCAACTATATTATTCTACTCTTTCCCCATTGATGATTTTCAAATTTTAATATTTATACTCCATCAAACATTTCTTATATGAAATAAAATAAATAAAATATTGCTTATTTATTTATTGTCTTTTGTTTACTAGGAAAGTCTGACTACTGGGCACACGTTCCATTTTCACTGGAGGCCCTGGGGGAAAGCTCCACATAAAATACATATTTACAATGAACAATAAAAATTTTAAGCATTTTGAAGATGACATTTGCAAGTAATATTGAGACAAATAGTAAGGATATTTATCATATACTTTAGAACTTATACTATTTCACACACGTGAAAGACATGTTAACATGTAATAGCTGGTGATCCAAGAGAAATGATAATATAAATATGATAATATAAATATACTGAACCTAAGTGCATTAACATTAATGAGGTAGGATGTCATTAGAGCAGGAACAGAAAAGAGAGGAGGAAGGAAGGGTACAAGCAGAAGTAATCAAGAAAAACAAGCAGAAAAAGTGCTGACAGTGTAGAGGTTGAGAACAGTAGATAAGATGATGAGGTGAGTAAGGAGGGGTATTAGTAGGACAGGATTAAGGATATAGGTTAGTTGAAGGTGTGGGTTCCTATTACGCGATCGAAAAACATTTAGGCGAATACGAAGATGTCGAACAGTATTGCACGAAGTACATAAACCCCGAACGTTCAAAACTGCGAATTTCAAAATGTCGATTTGTTTTGGTTGGCCCGTCTGTGGTATAGCTCCGTAATGAAAGTGTGCGATAGATAGGACTTTAGTGTTAGGATTTGGGTTAAGGTAAGTGCATAGATAGTTAATGTATGTAAGAGTTTGTGTAGTGTTATGTGTAGGGTTTTTTTAAGTGTATGCATGTGTATTATTTATTTTGTTTAGGTGCATGTCTGCAGGGGATGTGTGCGGTAGTTACGGACCTTAGGGTTAGGGAGGGGTTAAGGAGAGTGCATAGATGGGTTTTGGTGCTTTAGTTTAGGTTAGAAGTAGGGTTTGGTTAGTGTATCTATGTGGTTTATTTAGGACAGGAACAAACCACTTGCTGACAAACAGGATAAACGCCCAGTGCTCCAGAAAAACTTGAATAATATTAATGAAACCAAAAGGAGCAACTAGGCTGATGCAGAGTCACAAGCAGAAATGAAAGGCAAAATCCTCAGGTTAAAATCCAAATGAAAGGCAAAATCCTCAGGTTAAAATCCAACTTTAATCCCACTGCAGGTCAGATAAGCGCTTTCACTCATTCATTTGAGCTTCATCAGATCATGTAACAAAGACCTTCAAGTACATAGGCTACATTTATACAGTTAAAACATCTCCTATTGGCTACTTCTTGTTACATATTCATGAGTTAATCTAAGCTTAAAGATATATGCACATATAAACATACTGAGATGTATAAAATGAATATAAAAAACATATAACATATAAAAAACATATAAAAACTCTCCATGAACACTCAAGATGCTCTAATAAATATGTATATATATGTCAAAAGAAATCTATTTCAAGGGGTAAAAACATATATGTTCCATCATTTATTATAAAATCTACAAACATTCCTCCGTTTGTTTAACATAGGTTTAATGGAGGCTCTCTCATTGAGACCTAAACCCCTATCTGCTCTCAATCTAACTATCCACATACTCTCCTTACTCTCAGAGGAGGTGACATCAGGAACCTAGTTGCTCCTTTTGGTTTCATTAATATGTGGTTTATTTATTTTGTTTGGGTAGGTAGTATGTAGCGGGTGGTGGGGTTGGCCAACTATGACAGTTTGATATTTTTGTTTTCACGGTTTAGTGCGTTCAGGATTTTCGCGGTTCACTGTATAGGGATCGATGTTTCGGTATTCATACATAGGGTTTTTTACTGTGGTAATATAGACCCGAAGGTGCAGTAGTGGAGATGAAAGATACAGGGAAAGGTGAAAGAGTAAGGGTGACTGATAAGACTAAAGAAAAACAGAAAGATGGGTTTCATCAGGATGGGAGCATGAGCATAGCCATGAGGAAGTTAGTGTTTATAGGCTGCGTTTAAAATGTGTGGTAATGCTGTCTTGTTTTATGGTGGATGGAATGGAGTTCCAGTGCTTAGCAACACAGGTTGAGTAAAGTGAGTTGCCTGCACTGTTATGACACTTGATCCTGTTCAGCAGATATTTGTTTTGTGAGGGAGAGATTCCTAAGAGGGAAGTAGTATTTGAGGATGTTTTGAAGTGATGGGCAGGTGTTGGGTTTATGTATTATTTTGCGGGCATTAAGCAGTTGGGAGTAGGTAAGGTAATATATTTAGTTTGAGCCAGTGTAGGTGCTTCAGTGCTATGCAGTGGTGTGAACAGTTTGATAAGTTGGAAGCAAACCTAGCTATTTTACTGTAGCAAACCTCTAGCTTATTTTTTAAATGAAGTGAAGGTTAGTCGGGATGGGTGTTGCATACAGAAGTGAAAGGAGAAGACAAGATGTTGCTAAAGAATTCCTACAGCAGTCACTAATAAAGGTTTTGTTTCTGAAGAGAAGCACCAATTTTTCGTGAGTTTTCTTGATGGCTTCAGCAATGTGTTGATCATATTTTAAGTTATCAATTAAGATACCAAGAAGCTTTATGTTAGAAACTGTTTCAACTGAGGTATTATTTGCTGATGTGATGTTGAAAGAATATTTATGTGCCAACAGAGATCTGGGTAAAAACAGCATTTTTTTTTTCTTTTTAGCATTTAAAAGTAGTTGGTAGCTGTCCAGCAAGGCTTCAACTGAGGAAAAGGAGTCCTGGTTCATCTTGTGGACTAATCACACTGTAAAAGTAGCTGACTCCAAATCCAGCTCCAGACAAGAGGAGTACCTCAGGGTTCAGTCCTGGGACTGCTCTTGTTTGGCATCTACTTCTCCGAAGTACAGGCCAACACCAAGGGACCCTGGCTAACAACGTTCGCAGATGACTGCAAACTGGGAGCCATTATCGAATCCCCAAAGGATGTGGATATCCTACAAAAGGACCTTACAGAAACAAATGCTTGGTGCCAGAGCCATGGGCTCAAGCTCAATGCCAAGAAATGTATAGTTATGCCTTTTGAGAAAAAACATGTACCCATGAATTACCACAAAAGTGGCAGTACACTAAACACCGAAAGTGTGATAAGGGACCTAAGGAAACAGATGGACAGTGGTCTCATCTTCGATAACCACATTGCCACAACAGTCAGGAAATCCTTCTATGTGGCACATCTCATTCCTAAGGGCTTTTCATGCAGGAAAAAGGAGGTCATTGTCCCACTGTACTCATCCCTCATTAGACACATTATACAGTACAACGCCCCATTTGGTATGTACCTCACAAGACATCTGCAGCAGTTGGAAAGGCCGCAGAAATACCTCACTAAAAGAATCACAGGCCTAAAGCAGATGCCCTATGCTGACCGTCTAAAACAATTCCAGCTGTACTCTGTGGCATATCACCTACTCAGAGGTGATCTCTGCTTAACATACAAGGCCATGTCAAACCCAGAGCTGTTGGACATGCTTCACTTTAAGAAATCCCAGTCCCTCAGAGCCACGTTCTCCAGGGATCTAAACCTTGTCATCACAATGAAAAAAACATGCTGGAGGGATAGATTCCTTTCCCAGAGACTCCCCATTCTCTGGAATAGACTACCCATACATATCAAGCAGAGTGCCTCTTTGGCCCTCTTCAAAAGGAACCTTGATGACTGGATGGGAGATAGGAAATTCACCCCAGGGATCATGTCAGTCGCCCTGCTAGACAGGGGACCAGGAAAGTAAAATTCCTGGGAAAAATAGCCGGGGAAATGTTATGGCTAGGCTTGTATATGCCCTAGGGCCGATAGCCTAGTACTATCCTATGAACCTATACCGAAACTTGGTGCAGAACACATGACCATGGCATCATCTGAGTATTGTACTAAGGAGGCTTCTTTGGTTGCTTTGTGAATATTATTAGTGAATGCTTTGAACAGTAAGGGACCTTGAATAGATCCCTGAGGTAAGCCAACAGAGAGAAAACCGAGACCTCATTTCCATTTTACAGCTTAGAGTCTTCTGATGAGAGCACTGTGGAATCAGGTAGGGGATCAATGGGATAGTTCTTGGAAGAATACTTCATGGAGCAGGCATTGGTGTGAAACTGTGTCAAATGCTTTTGGGAAGTCGATGGAGGAGGAGACTAGGTTGCCTGAGTTTCTATTACAGTTTATGTTTTTGGTAAAATTGAGTAGAGCAGTAGTGGAGCTGTGGTGAGGTTGGAAACCATGTTAAGTGTTGTAAAGAAGATTGTGATTGTCAATGTAGGGTGTATTGTATACATCTGGAAGCACCCCTTTATCCATGAATGTGGAATGCTGTCAAATGCTTTTTTTGTAATCTATCCATGCCACACTTAAATTCCTCCCCATTTTACAATTCTCCATTGTAACTTTAACAAATTATCCTTTGTTCTATATGATTTTTTTATTACCCTTTTGTTCTGTTGCCATGACTGAATTTTCTTCTAAACGACTATAAACTCTGTCAGCATCAGTTCCAGTATACAGTTTATACATTGTTGGAAGGCAAGTTATTGCTCTACAGTTTTTAGCATAGCTTGGAGGTTCACTCTTAAGGAGAAGTACAGTTTTTCCTGTTGTCAACCAGGTCGGTAGCTGTTCTGGGTGCACATGTAAGTAGTTCTTACTCAGGGCTAATATCTTCACACAACGATGTTAATGCTTTTAGCCAGAAATCAGGTACTGCATCTGGGTTTGGGGTTTTCCAGTTAGGAGCTTTTCTTAATTTTTTCACTTTATCCCATTTCATATCTTGTATATTTGAACTTTAGTGTTTCTTTTACTACTTCTATCTATTCAGCATCTTTTATGTTCCACAGGGTCTTCACAAATATTTCTCCAAAATGTGTCTCTCTCCTATTTTGGTGCTGTTTCTATTCCTTTTACGTTGTTTCCCAATTCTCTGTAAAACTTTTTTGGGTCATCAATGAATTGCTTTTTATGTACTTTTCCTTTACATTTATCTGCACATCTTTCAAGTATTTCTGCCTGTGCTGAAATCTTTAGTTTATTACTTGTAAAAGTGTACAATAAATCCTTGTCTGTTCTAAATACTGTGTGTTGCTTTTATCACTTCTATTTTTATTCATCTCTTCCCTCTTCTATACTCTTCTAACAGTGATACTTCTTGTCCTAACTGCTTTATAGTTTTCTTTATTCGATACTTCCATGACTGCATTTGATTTCTTAACTTCCTTTCCTCTAGTGCACTATAAGGTTTTTGGCAAGACTTTATCTATCAATTTTGCTATACAGTAATATATTCTGTTTACTTCTGTTGTATCACATGAATTTCTGTTAATAGTCTTGATTACTGTGTTCATTTGTTTTATCAGGCTTCTAACATTTTGGGGCTTATTGATTTTCTGTAATCTAGTTCTTTCATCAATCTTAATAGGTCTATCCAACTCTATTAAATCAATCGACTCTTCACTTGCATCTTTTTCTTCTAAATTGAGGGCACATTCTTTATCTTCATCTCCTGTGCGCATTCCACAAAGTTCCAGAACATCTTCCTGTGACGTATTCTCTTCAGCTGCATCCTGAGTCATCCATTGTTCTTTCATATGGGAACTCACTGACCAATCACTAGACGACACTGAATGTGTCAAAGTTGCCATTTCATGTTCCTTCCCTTTTTGTGAAACTCCAACTGAACTTTTGTACTGGTTTCCTACTGAAAGCTCCACAGCATCCTCATATGGCAACTGATCAGATCCTTCCTGTTCCACCTGTTTCTCCTTAATCTGGGGAATCACTTTTCCATCATGCTGTGATATTACCAGAGATGGATTTTCTACACTAAATCTCCATACTCCTTTACAAATACTTCTTCCACCTCCACTGTACTACATGTCTACACATACTCATGGGCTACAAAGCATCTTCTTTTTTTAATTTCTCCAAGTCTTATGGGTTTCTAATACCATGATGGGAATTGACCCCATTCCCAAGTCAAAAGTATGATTAAAGTTCATGAAACTAGTATTGTTTCAGTGGTTGATGTTAGCCAGAAGTACTCTTCGCAGCACCTGCAATGTGCCCACTAATGACTCGCTCTGCAATTCATAAGGAGTTACACAGGTTCATAGGTAGGTACTAGGCTATTGGCCCTAGGGCTTATATAAGCTTAGCCAAAAAGGTACACTGGCTTTTGCCACCCAAGAAAATTATTTTCCTCTGCTCCTGTCGAGCAGAGCCACAGCGGTGATCCACGGGGTGAATTTCCTATTTCCCATCCAATCATCAAGATTTTTCTTGAAGAGTGCTAATGAGGAGCTTTGTTTGATATAGACAGGTAGTTTGTTCCTGAGTATGGGAAGTCTCTGGGAGAGGAATCTATCCCTCCAGCATGTTCTGTTTATTGTAGTGACAAGGTTTAGGTCCCTAGAGCGTGTAGCTCGAAGGGATTGGGATTTCTTTAAGAGGAGCATGTCCAGCAGCTGTGGGTTTGACATAGCTTTGTATGTTAGTCAGAGATCGCCTCTGAGTAGGCGATATGTTACGGAGTAAAGCTGGAGTTTTTTTTGAGACAGTCTACATAGAACATCTGTTTGAGGCCAGTAATC
Organism: Protopterus annectens; assembly: GCF_019279795.1. Lineage (NCBI taxonomy): Eukaryota > Metazoa > Chordata > Ceratodontiformes > Protopteridae > Protopterus > Protopterus annectens. Next base: position 1,264,750,176 of record NC_056739.1, on the reverse strand, counting down.
CCCTTTGTGAAGTATTTCTGCATCCTTTCCAGTTGTTGTAGATGTCTTGTGAGGTACATACCAAAAGGGGCATTGTACTCTATAATGGGTCTAATGAGTGACGAGTAGAGGGGAACAATGACCTATTTTTACCTGGATGAGAAACCTTTTGTGATGAGGTGTGCCATGTAGAAGGATTTCCTCACTACTGTGGTGATGTGATTATCAAAGGAGAGACTACTGTCCACCTGTGTCCCAAGGTCTCATCACATTTTCAGTGTTAAGTAGACTACCACCTATGTGGTAGCTCATGGGTACAGAGTTTTTACCAAAGGGGATCACAATGCACTTTTTGGCATTTCTAACATATCTAAGTATGATTAATTCTTTTTTATAAGACCCATTGTTCCTGCTACTACTAGAACTGTCTGGCTATCCTTCTTCCACACTGCCCTCATTTCTGCCTGCAAATCCTGTTATTTTATGACTCTGGGTCTCTCTGTGTGTAAGACACTGTAATCACTGGGTGTAGCAACTACAATGATCAATGCTACTTTTGTCTTCTTTTCATGGACTACTATACCTGGTTGTCTCACATCTATTTTTTGAACAGTTGGTAATGGATGATCCCATGTGATATAAGCTTCATCGTTTTCTATGATGCTTTGTGGTTCATGTTTCCAGTGTTTTTCAGGTACCTCAATATTACAATCCCAAATGCAACAGTCTTGCCACATTATTATGCCTTTCAGTTGACAGTCCTTCTGTCATCTATATATCACAACCAGCAACAAGATGTGCAACTGTTTCCCATTCTGTTTTACAAAACCTACAGCTGAGTTTCTCCCACATGTTCAATAGACTTTGAAAACCAACATGTATGTAGTCCACTATCTTGGACCGCCAACATCAACATTTCATCTTTTGGTTTAAATTCACCTCTCCTTAACCATTCCTGAATTCAGTCCTGATCAACATGAGGTTGTTCCAAGAGTTTTCTATACTTGCAGCTATATTTATGCATTTTCCACATTTCTTACCTTCTCATCTGATCCTTCACCTTATAATCTTTTATTTTTGGGCACATTGAGTTGCTACCTGATTTTTAACTACTTCTAGTTTGATTTCCATTCCTGCTTGATGCTGATATGCTTCTACCAAACTTAGAAGAGACTTCATCTTAGACTTATTTTCCTCAGGTTTCAAAACTTTCATTACGTTTGGGTCTTGTGAGGTCAGCAGACATGTATGCAGTCCCACAACTGCAGAACTACATATGTAATCAATTTCGTGGAGGCCCATACCTCCTTCGAATGGAGAGATTTTTATAAACCATATGATGAGCATGAAACAACCTTCTTGTTTTCCTGTCCAACCTATGAAACACCTTTTGGGTCCAGTAAGTTAGGACAGGAAGAGCAAACTGGTTTATAGCTTGAACTGTTTCTAGATGTCAACGCTGTTTTCAGTATTAATTTTAGTCTTCTAAAATATTCCTTACCGAGTTTTATTTGCATTTGTTTGCGTTTTATTGTCGAGTCTTCATGAATTCCCAAATATTTATACATTCCCTCTTGTTCAAGCTCTTTTACATCACATTCCTGTCTCAAACTGAGGTTTTCTTGGTGCTGCAGCTTTCCTGATTTATAGGGTACTTTTGCACAGTTATCAAGGCCAAATTACATTCTTACATGATCTGAAAAAGTTTTGACCACTTGCAGTTTTGCTTTCAGTTCCTCATCTGATGAGCTAAACAGTTTTAAATCATCCACAAAAAGATGAGAAGTATTTACACTTTGTTGTTTTCTGGGAGCCATACTGTAGCCATAACCTTAGCTGTTAAGTACACAACTTAATGGGTTAAAAGCAAGACAACAGAGCAGCAGAGACGGAGAGTCACTCTAAAATATCCCCCTGTGAATTTTTATCCCTGGAATAATTATTTGTCCTTTACCGTGTCTTAACTGCAAAGTGGTTTGCCACTGTTTCATGGTCTCTGTAATGTAACCAATCAGTGTAGGGTGTATCTTACACATTTTTAAGCACTCTTATTCACGAATGTGGGATACTGCTTGTTTGTAGTCTATCCATGCCATACTTCCCCTTTTACAGTTCTCCATTATGACTTTATTTAAAAACAAAATAATTTGTTCCATATAACTTTATTACCCTTTTTTTGTTCTATTGCCATGACGGAGTTTTCTTCTAAATTACTATAAACTCTGTTGGCATCAATTCCAGTGTATTGTTTATACATTGTCAGAAGGCAAGATACTGATCTACAGTTTTTAGGATAGTTTGCAGGTTCACTCTTAAGTAGGAGTACCGTTTTTCCTGTTGTTAACCAGGCTGGTGTCTATTCGGTGTGTGCATACAAATAGTTCTTATTCTGGCTAAATCGTCATGCCACGATGTTAATATGTTTAGCCACAAGTTAGGCTGCATCTTGGCTTGAGGTTTTCCAATTAGGAGCTTTTCTTAACTTTGCTTCAATCCCTGTTACTTCATCCCCATTTCGTATCCTGTACTTTTACTTCTTCTATCTATTTGCATCTTTGTTATGTTCCACAGGATCTTCATATCTTCATAGATATTGCTCCAAAATATATCTATTTCTTCTTTTTTTGGTGGTGTTTCAATTCCTTTTGCCTTGTTTTCCAATTTTTTGGGTAATCAATAAATCGCTTATTTTGTATTTTTCCTTTATATTTGGCTGCATAACTTCTAAGTTTTTCTGTCTGTGCTGATATTTTTAGTTTATTATTTGCAATAGTGCACAATAGATCCTGATCTGTTCTGATACTGCGCATTGCTTTTATCACATCTATCTTTCTGAGTATTTTTGTTGATCTGCTCCCCCTTCTATGCTCTTCTAACAGCGAAGCTTCTTGTCTTAATTGGTTTACAGTTTTCTCTATTCGATACTTCCATGATGGCATTCAATTTTCCTCTTACTTTCCCTTACTACCCTGTGTTTTTGTGGCGAGACTATCTATTATTAGTTTAGCAACATAGTAGTACATCCTGTTTACTTCTGTTATATCACATGAATCTCTATGGACAATACTAATTATTGTATTCACTTGTTTTATCAAACTTCTAACTTTTTGGGGTTTTTACTGACTTTCTGTAGTCTGTTTCTTTCATTGAGCTTAATATGTCTGTCCATCTCTATTAAATCAAGTAACTCTTCTTGTAGATCATTTTCTTCTAAACTGAGGGCACATTCTTTTTTCTCCATTTCCAGTGGGCATTCTACAGAACTTTTCAAAGTATCTTCCTGTGCCACATTCTCTTCAGTTTCATCCTGTGTCATCCGTTGCTCTTTCATATGGGAAGTCACTGGCCTATCACTCCACAACATTGACTGCATCAGAGTTGCCACAGATTCCTGTTCCTCCACTTGCTGTGCAACTCAGATTGAACGTTTGTACTGGTTTCCTATGGAAGGCTCCAAAGTATCTTCATATGGCAAATGATCAGATGTTTCTCACTCCACTGGCTTCTCAATTTGGGGATCCATTGCTCTATTCTGCTGTGGAGTTTTCTACACTAATTCTTCACTTCGCAGGTAACCCGTAACCTCAAATGTCTATTTCTTTAACTTCTCCATTACTAATCCTCTACTCTATTTTTCCTTTTTGTTTTCTTATTTTTTTGTAGTGTAAAATTTTCCATGTCTTGATGCCTTTCCCTGTATTTCTCTTCATATATCTTTGGCGCTGCTCTTTTTGTACTGATTAGCTTTACTTTCTACTTTGCATAAATATGACATCATATTAAATCTCTTTTTCTTTCCCATATCCACATTTCTTCTTTAGTTGCCTCCTAATCCTCCTGTTTCTCTTTATTTTGGGGACTTGTTCCATCTGTAATGTAACCTGTGTTAGACTTTCTACACAAAATCCTTCACTTTGCAAGTATTGCATAACTTCAACTATTTTTTTTTAACTTCTACTTTACTAATCTTCAGTTATACATTCACTGACATTTTTTCACTTTTTTTTATTATGAAATTTTCCATATCCAGATGCCGTTGCCTGCATTTCTCTTCACATATCTTTGGGACTACCTTTTTTGTGATTAATTTGGCTTTCTCCTTTGCATAAATATTGTACCATATCAGATCTCTCTTACCTTCCCCATGCAAATATTTCTTATTCATACCTTTCAAAAGTCTCTAGATTTTGTTCTTTATGTTTTCACACTTCCTCAGATGATGCTTTTTCCAAATGATCAAGGTTTCGTGGTCTACATGTTTTTCATAAATCTGTTGTATTAATGAACACGTTTTTATTTGAAGCTTCTGACAGTTCTTCTTGTGAAAGTATTTTTCTTTCCTCTAATTTCAATCAGTCTTTTTGTACATCTTCTGTCTAGAAATTCTGGGCTTCTTGCGTAATAGTAACACAATGTTTTTCTTATCCTCAATAGTCCACTCTATCATCTTTATAGCTCTTTTTTTGGCCTATCAGTTTTTGTGATTTTTATGGACTGCTACTTCCTTCTACAAAAGAGAGGCATCCCTATATGACCTTCACAATGGGCACCAAGAGTATTTGCAAATGGATCAGTTTCATAAGGTAAGCATTTTTAAGCATCTTTATTAAATCACAATTTACAAACTGACATAGATAAACATACTCTATCAGAAGAGAAACAAACATGGTGACATTTTCATTGTTAAACATTATGTATACTGCATGAAATAATTATCCATTCAAACATTACACAAGTTACTCAATTCATTCCCTTAAACCTTACTCCATCTCCTGAACATTATTCTGCATATGCTGTTCCCAAAAATTGAATATATGTCTATGTAATTTGCTACTTCCCTTTGATAAAAATCCTACCTCTAGTTCTTTTATTTCCTTTTCAATATTCAGTACTTCAATTACAGCTGGTTTAGATCCTGATTTCCATTTACAGGTTCATAGATAAGTACTAGGTTAGCTGTCATCGTAAGCCATTTAAGCCTAGCCAATTTCCTTTTTTCTACTGGAATTAACCAATCCTGTTTGGTTAAATATTAGCCTTAACCATCCCACTGTCGAGAAATTGTATAGTACCTCTAATGGGAATAAATGGGATCATACCATAGATAACTTGAGGGGACCCACGCATAGGATAAAGCATTTAGGAACTACCTTTGTTTATTAGTAGTACACTGGGTGGTCATTGGATAAATTTTCTGTTTCCCATCCATAGATCAAAGGTTGCACTTGAATATGTACAGGGATGAACTTGGTTTTATGTAGATGGGGAGTTTGCAAGATATACCAGTCCATTCAAACTGTTCTGACGATGTTGCAGAAGGGCCTTAGATCCTTAGACAGAATATTCCTGCTGCTATCTGAGTTACTGATGTGCAGTAAATCCATCAGTATTGGGTCACTGGATGCCTTGTATGCCAGATACAGGCCACCTCTTAGCAGTCTGTATGACACAGATTACAGTGACAGGGGCTTTGAGTCAGAGTTTGAGTAAATTTTCTAGTAATTGCATTTTTTTTGGCTTGGTGTGAACTATTTCCATAACCATGTCTTTTATGGATTTCAACATTCCTCTGCTTTATAGAAAAATATAAAATTTCTGAAATCTCTCCAATATCTTTATAGGATCTATGGTTATTTTTCTTCTCGAAGATTTACCAAGTTTGGTGACAACCATTTCTACTTTATTTCCCATGTCTCTGTGCTAAAGGTTTGCGTATTCTGGAGTTGTCAAAAAATAGTTCCTTACCAGCAATCTTTTTAAACTCTTGTATATTATCTACATACTCCCTTACTTTCCACTTCGAGTTTCTCTCTTCTTGTTCTGGGAAATCCCCCTTACTTTCAACTCTCTAAATAATTCCTATTACTGCTCTTCTACGTCTCTCTCTCTCTTTTTACTTATGTCTTGTTTATAAACTCCATTTTCATTTCATCTTACTGACTACTCATCCCTTCTGAAGAAATTTCAATTTTACTTAATTCTCAAGTCATTTCCACTACCCATTCCTTATTCCTGCCTTTTAACAAGTTGGAAAGCACCATGGTTTCACTTTTATTTCATTAGCCTACATCTCTTAGTTTTATGTCTACATGATATGAAATAGCTACTGGATGTGTGTCAAAGCTTTTACTTCAATATACATGCTCCTGTGAAATTTAATTTCTGTCTCTCTCCTGTCTAATTCAGTCATTGTACCTTGGGTAATAATACATAAATGATGCTGTAGTTCCTGCTACTGACTTCACATTTTCCATACAAATATTCTCATATATATCTTCAGAAATCTACCTTATTTCCTTATATGTTCTCTTCTATGTCTCTCTGATACATCCTCAGTACCACAATTCAAGTTGCAGTCGCCATTCATAAATAATACTTACTGCTGAAAGCTGATTACAGCTCCCAAATTTATCATAAGCTCCATAATACCAGTTTTAGGAAGAATATAAATGCCTGCTTAATCCTCCTCCTTTACCAGTAACCCCTTATTACCATAAATCTACCATCATCTTTTTTCTTCCCTCTGCTATCACTACTGGAGCTCATCTAGCAATCAATATTCATACTCTCCTATTCCTTTATCTCCAATATTCTGCTGAATATCCAGCTTCAAATTATTTGTCAAATTCACAAGTTCTATCCCAATGGGTCTCCTGCAATGTTGCTATTTGCATCTTGCATTTCTTAATACAATTCAATAATCTTTGCTTTTTGTCAACAGCTGTGAGGCCATTATGAACACAGCAGCCATTATGACAGGAAGCTATTATTAAAAACAAACTGGTAAAAGACGCAAGTCGATCAAAACTGCAAAAGGCACGGATCCTTAATACTCCACACTAGATATTGGACCAAGGCACTCGGAATGACAATAACGTGCTTTTAATATCCTTTTAAGTGTACAAAAATACAATCCACTTTTCGTCAAGACAAATAGCTCGACTTCTTCAGAAACCATACAAAAGGATCCGTGCCTTTTGCAGAAAGCTATTATTCCCATTTAATACACGACAATTTTTTCAATGTGCATTTTCAAGGTTTGGCTTACATATACACACTAATGTCTGGCAGGCTAATTTCTTATGTAGTTATTTCTTACTATTTGCTTAAAAAAACCTATCTAGCTTAAACCAATGACATTAATCTAGATGTCCACATTTGAAAAATCAAGGGAGATTATGTGATCAATATGCTTTTACACTCCCCACCCCAGCAGCCCAAGATTACAATGTTGTTGTATCTTTCGGCTTTTCCCGGTTAGGGGTCGCCACAGCAGAACTCCAGTCCGCTAATGATTGGCAGTAGATTTTTACGTACTGACTTGCCAGGCCTGATGCACAACCTTCAACGAAGGTACGCCCATTCACGCACGTCTCCACGCAGAAGACGCTTTAGCTGAGAATCGAACCAGACAGCGTCTTATGGTGAGGCGACAACGCTACCGCAGCACCACCACCGCAGCCCAAGATTACAATATTATACTAAATTTAACTTGCTCCTTTCCAACCACCTTTCCATCCACTTTTATCTTGTTATAGTGTAAAACTTGACTACAACTAAGAAAAATTATTTCTTATTTTGATATCTTTAGCATATAGAGCAGTCACCCTTTACGACTTCCCAACCTCACAGTTAAAATGCCCCTTACTTTACCCTTTGCAAACTTGCTTTATACACAGTTTATATCACGACAAGCCAACCTGGTGGAATCACAAAATCAACAGGCTATATAACAGGGGGAAGAAAATTATGGCAAAAATTAGGAGGTGCAGTACCCAGCAGAATAAAAGCACTCTCATCAAACTAAACAAAACAACTCCAAGGACAAATAAAGTCTACCAAAGCCAAATTTGAGGTAAATTTGAGGTAAGTTTGGCCTCCCAGGCCAAGGACAACCACAAAGCATTATTTAGCTATGTCTGCAACCTCAAAGGCAACATACAATTGTGAAATCACTAAAGCACTTACCCAAACTTGGAGAAAAAAAAACACAACAAATAGCTGAAGGCTATGTCCGAAAACACCACACTCGTAGTAATAAATCACTGCTGTGCAGGATAACAGTAGTAAAAGGATTTATTTGATACAGCGCTTTTCATCCCTCTCAATTGTGGGACTTCCTCAGATAAAAAACAGTAAAAACACAACTTTAAAATATACAAATATTTCCAAGTCACATGTTCACAACCACGTTCCCAGATAGGATATCACATCCTGTTAAGTGTTTAAAATCCTTGATACCAGGACTTGGCCTTCAGCTTTTTGTTGAATATACAATTGTGTGCAGAGCTCATTGTAAATGGACACATAAAAGATGGCGAAACCACAAACCAATACAAACTGAAGCACAACAAAGTTGGGGAGCCAAAAAATGTCAAAGCACAATTTTATTCAAAAATCCACACCAACACTTTTAAAACACTTATAAAACAAATATTAGTTAAGCACTTTTGTCTCTGTCAAATCAGACACTTCATCAGAACAGTAATACTCACGTTCGCTTGCATTTTAAAGTCTAAAAAAACCCAATAACACTCCTCCTTATTATATTAACAAGCCAACCAACTAAAGACAAATTATATATGAAAGTATTTCACATCTATGCCTTTAAAGTCCTACTAATCATAAAAATATAAATATATTGTATAGATATAAGTTACAAATGGAGATAGATTTACTAATACATATCAATGAAAGTGTAACATCATAAAGAATAAGAAGTTATGTACCTACCATAACGTTCCATGTTAGTGGTCTTCTTCTCGCCTTCTTTCTTGCTGGTTGGGTTCGGAGCCGATCCTCGGCTCCGACTCAGCCATCTTCTAAAGCTCGCGAGCTATTTACTGGCTCGAGGCCTCCCCATATCCCACAATGCCTGGCGCTAGATCCCCAGATCTCGTTTGGTAGACCTAACTACAGACAAATATAAGGACTCCTGTCCTAACAGCATATGTTTAGCTACAGAGCTAAAAGGTTGAGGGAACAAACCGGATAAGACCCAGGAACTGAGGGCAACTCTTCTCTGTCTATTAGGATAGGGGGACGGAGGGTGGGACGCAAGAAAGAAGGCGAGAAGAAGACAACTAACATGGAACGTTATGGTAGGTACATAACTTCTTAATGGTAAGTTGTCTAACTCGCCTTCATTCTTGCTGGTTGGGACAGCATCCCTAGCACTTCGGTCCTGGGTGGCTCATCGGAACAGACTCTTCAGCACAGTGGAACCAAAATCAGCTCTGCTCCTAGATGCCACATCCAACTTGTAATGAGAAATAAATGTATGGGGAGTGGCCCATGTAGCTGCTGCACAAATGGCTTCCATTGGTAATCTTGTCTGAAAAGCTACAGAAGTAGCTAAAGCCCTAGTAGAGTGGCCTTTTGGTTTAGCAGGGAGCTGCTTGTTCCTCAATTGATAAATCAAAGTAATAATAGAAGTCAACCACCTAGAGTTACTTTAGACACTGGTATTTACCTTCAGCATTCCAGAAAGAGCTGATCTGATTTTCTAATTTGTTTAGTCCTATGCAAGTAGAAACATAATGGTCTATGAACATCCAACTGATGTAATTTATGTTCAGCTTTGTTGGAAAAATTTGGGAAGAAGAAGACCGGAAGATCAATGGACTGATTCAGATTACTCTCAGAAGGTACCTTAGGAAGAAAGGAGGGATTAGTCCTGAGCGAAACTCTGTCATTATGGAAAACTAAATAAGGAGGGCGAACACAAAGGGCCTGGAGTTCGGAAACTCTTCTGGCTGAGGTAATTGCCACAAGAAAGAGGGTTTTCCAAGAAAGAAACTTTAAGGAACATGAAGCTGCGGGTTCAAAGGGGGGCAATATTAGGGAAGCTAAGATCAAATTAAGATCCCACGGAGGCGGGGGATCTCTTACTGGGGGCCTGAGCAAAGCAGTGCCTTTGAGAAAAGCTTTGCAAAGCTTATGGGACATAATACTAGTTTCAGATAGGCCTGTATGAAAATTTGAAATTGCAGCTAACTGAACTCTAATGGTGGCAGAAGAGGACCCAGCCTGAAAGAGTTCCACTAAAATCTAAAACGTGGTGGACCAGGGCTGAAAAGGGATCTATGTTTTTAGACTCTGCCCAGCAAGAAAAACGTTTCCACTTTCTAGCATAAGTTTTTCTGGTGGTAGATTTGTGTGAAGATAAGATGATTTCAGGCGCCGACTGGGAAATGTCTGGAAGCCTGGCTAAGGTTGGAAGTGGAGCAACCAAGCAGCGAGGTTGAGAGACTGCAGGGATTGGTGCAGCCTGCCCAACTGATGGATCAGGAGGTCTGGTACTGGGTCCAGGGTCACTCCAGGAGGTGATGATGCAGGAACTGGAACCAAATTTGTCGAGGCCAGTAGGGGGCAATGAGGATCATCTTGCATCCCAGGGTGGTGGCTTTCTGTATTAGTTTAGGAATCAGGGGAAATGGAGGGGAATGCATAAAGAAGTCCCTGAGGCCAATTGTGGATTAGAGCTTCTCTGGGAGGGTATCCGGGAAGAGGGAGGAGAGAAAAGAAACTGTCGCACTTGCTGATGAAGGGGGTGGCGAAAAGGTCGCAGCAAGGCTAACCCCATTTGCGGAAGATTTGGTCCGCCACTGTCTGATTGAGAGACCACTCGTGAGGCATGAGAATTGCTCTGCTCAGCCTGTCCGCTATAATGTTTGACTTCCCAGGGATGTGCGTTGCTATCAGAAACTGCTGGGAAGAGATTGCCCATTGCCAGAGTTTGAGTGCTTCTCGACATAGAGGGTAGGACTTTGTTCCGCCCTGCTTGTTGATGTACCACACTACTGACATATTGCATGTCTGAATTGCAATGGTCCCGGTGGGAAGAGAGTTCTGAAGAGTTTGCAATGCTAAAAGCACAGCTCTCATCTACAAGACATTGATATGCAGATGGTACTCGTGGGATTGCCATGTGCCTCGGACTGATCTACCCTGAAAGTGCCCCCCACCCGATCAGGGAGGCGTCCGTGGTCACCGTGGCTACTAGAGGAGGAAGAACAAATGGTCTGCCCTGGGGTACTAACGGGGAAACCATCCACCAAGCAAGGTGGTCTTTGCATGTCTGTGTAATAATAATCATGTGAGACACTGGAAGTTGTAGAAATGACCATTGGGTGAAAAGCAACCACTGAAGAATCCTCATATGAAAACGAGCCAGGGGGACTAGTATGATCGCTGCTGCCATGAGGCCCAATGTATTTAGGACGAATCTGGCCTGAATTTTCTTGCATCCTAAGAACACCTGTACATGTCAGTGAATATCTAGTACTCTGTGTAACGGAAGTCTCGCTGACATGTCTTTTGTACTTAAACTTGCTCCTATAAAGGTTACAGACTGACAAGGCGACAATGCAGATTTTTTTGAAATTTATTGTGATACCTAGCTTGGAGCAAGTTTGGATGGTATAGTTCCTGGCTCGTAGCAGCTGATGTCTGGTGGTAGCAGTAAGGAGCCAGTCATCTAGATAAGGAAACACCTGGAATTCTTGCCGTCTCAGGTGAGAGGTAACTACTGCCATACATTTGGTGAACACCCTGGGGGCTGTGGTGAGACCAAAGGGCAGAGCTCGGAACTGATAATGACTGGCTCCCAGCCGGAAGCGGAGGAATCTTCTGGAGCGCCTGTCCATCTTGATATGGTAGTACGCATCCTGAAGATCTATGGAGCACATCTAATTGTCCTGACCTAAAAAGGGTAGAATGGACTGAAGCGTGACCATCCGGAACTTCGTTCTTTGTACAGTCCTGTTTAGTCTGCTGAGATCCAAAATGGGTCTCCAGCCCCTGTCTTTTTTGGTACCAAAAAGAACCTTGAGTAAATTCCAGATCCTTGCTGGTTTGCTGGGACTCATTGGATGGCTCTTTTTTGTAGCAGTTTTGAGATCTCTTGGACTGCTTGTTCCCTTAGACTGGGTGGAACATCTGGAAGGGATTTGTTTGACCTTAAGGGGGTATGAACGAAGGGAATTCTGTAACCTCCGGATATGATAGACTGTACCCATCTGTCTTGAGTTATGTCTTGCCAGGCTTTTGGGTACAGCGATAATCTTCCCCCGACTGCCTCCGAAGGCGGGCAGCCGGACAGCCCCTCGGGAATGCTGGAAGGGCTGGTCAGAAAAGGAATCTCTGCTGCCCTGATTTTGCAGGCCCCCTCTGCCTTGAGGGCAACATCTATTGTTGTTCCCTCCTCTGCCCCAGGAGGGAAACTCGCCACGTGCGTCAGGCACGGCTCCCTGGGGTTTCCGGAACCACATTTTGCCACTTTTCTGACCTTTGGGGTATGGTCTAGAAGGAGTGGAAAAACAAACTCCCACAGCAGAGAGAGTTAGCCTTCCTGCTCACACCTGGTAAGGGTATCCTTCACCTGTGGTCATCAAAAGGGTTAATGGTGAAAGACACCTTAAAGGGGTCTGCAAAGTTACATAACTGCATCCAAGAGTGCCTTCTCAAGGCCACACCTGTGCCTGCGGCTCTACTTGCCCCATTGGCCGCATAAGAAATGAGCCGCATGGAGGAGTTCACTACCAAATTAAGAGTCACCAGCTGGGAGGTAATCTTATCCTGGGCCCCCGCAGCTGATGGATCTTGAAGGGCATCTCCTAGCTCCTTAAGAAGATCCCTTTGAAGGCGTGTAAAATGGCACAAATAGTTCAGCGACCACATGGAAAAGGTCACTGAGGAAAACATCCGCTTCCCGTATCTGTTCATCGTCCTAGACTCCTTATTAGGGGGATGGACAGACGAAGAAGTCTCAGCCAACTCCTTTTTCGTGGCCGCTGCTACCACCATAGCATCAACAGAGACAACCTTTGTCAAAAATTGTTTGTCTTGTGGTGCTGTGATGAATTTCGTGGGCCTTTGGGGAGTTGGTTCCACTGTGTCTGGGGCTGACCATGCCTTTCGAGCCACCACTGCCATCAGTGGATCGAAAGGCGGAGACACCCAGGAGGTGGAGGGGCGAGAACCAAACGCGTCCAGATATACAGACTCATCCTCAGAAGGGTTAAGGGTAGTCCAGTTCCCCCTCTGCCTAAGCATCTCAAGGATGTCTGAGAAGGAGACATCTTCAGAGGGGGACCCTTTCGAATCCTCTAAGTCGGTATCCGAAGTGACAGACTCAGGGGAGTCAACATGCTTCCTCTTACATTTCCTCTTTCAAGGGGGCTCCCTGAATGATCAGGGGAGGCCTCGGAAGAGGAGGATGCGCCGACTGAGGTGACTTGGAGCGCTTGTTCTCCTCGCTTGGGGTCTGGAGGAGGGGCAGAGGCAGACGCATGCACCATGGGGGGAGTAGCCAAAGAGGCTGGTCGTGGGGCTGACGGAGGGGCCAGCACACTCCTCATGACCTCAAAGGCACCCCTTCCTGGTAAAGAAGAAGGCTCAGGCTCCAAAGAGACCGGTACTCTCCCCGGCACTGCGAGGGATGGCTCAGAGGCCGATGTAGGAGCCGAGCTCACCTGCGCCGAAGCTCCGAGAGGGAGAACGGGGTCGGACAAGGGTCCGATGCCACTCGCCCCCTCTGAACCAACGAGGAAGTCTTGGCACCCAGATCCCTCCAAGGATGGCGCCATGGAAGTGATCGGAGCTGAAGGAACCAAAAGGGTAGGTATCGGTGCCGACGGTTCCACGATCCGAACCCCAACCATCTCCGGCTCCGAACTCAAGGGGTGAGTCGAAGGAGGAACTACTGTAGAGATGGGCAGAGCCGAACCCTGATGAGGGGGGCTGGATAGCATTTTAGCCAGGGCCTGCGATTTCAGAAGTCTGCTCACCACTCTCTCCAAGTCATGGTCAGACAGTCTCGAAGACTGAGAAGAGTGAGATCGGTGACTCCGCTCCGACTGTAACAGAGATGACCCTGAAGCTGAGCGAATTGACTCTAGGGATGGGGACCTAGAACGCTTTTGGCTCCCTGAAGGTTCCGACACCAGGATCGGAGCAGACTGAGAGCAGGTACTTCGGTTCCGGCCGGAACTGAAGTCGAAGCAGACGCCACACCCAATGATGGCTCCAAGCTGGGAGCCGACGGCTTCAATGGCTTGGAGGGTTTCCCTGGCTGAGTCTTAGCAGGTGACCCTTCAGGTATTAGTAATCCTCTAAGGATTAACTTATTCCTATGCTCCTGCAGGACTCTTGGACTAAAGGCGTGACACACCGAACAAGAGTCCTGCAGATGTAGGGCGCCCAAGCAGTAGACACAAGAAGTGTGAACATCTGTCGAGACATTTTCTGACAGCATGAGTCACACTTCTTGAATCCTGATACCTTAGTATCTTTGGACATCCTGTAACAAGAAAAATCACAGGAAAAAAAGGCTAACAGTACAACAGTAGATAACAAGTATAAAGAACCGTACACACAAAAAAACAGTTACCACACCTTAACAACACACACTATAACTATAACATATATATATATATATATATATATATATATATATATATATTAGAAAAAGTAAAGTACTACAACTATTTCTACGTGAAAAACACTACAACAGGTATTTTAGAGAACAAGGGTTAGCCTCTAACTAAAAACGGCTACCTTGAAGAGAGAAAAAGAGAGGGGGGGGGGGACTCTCTAACAGTAAAAATGAGTTTTCTAAGGGGATGGGATAGATCTAAAACTACACAGGGACAAAAAGTACTAAACTACTATAATTAGAACTAAATGCTAACTATTTGTATGAAGAATTTTTATATAAAACTTATCAAAAGACAAAAATACGACCTAAGCCAGCAAAAGCAACCTCGTAGCAGAAGCGGCAAACGAGATCTGGGGATCTAGCGCCAGGCATTGTGGGATATGGGGAGGCCTCGAGCCAGTAAATAGCTCTCAAGCTTTAGAAGATGGCCAAGTCAGAGCCGAGGATCGCCTCCGAACCCAACCAGCAAAACTGAAGGCGAGATAGACAACTTAACATATACAATTATATAAAATCCCACTTAATAAATAAATAAATAAATAAATAAATAAATAAATATGACAATTATAGCAAATTGCCCTTTATGTCTATGAATGAAATTGAATAAATAAATAAATAATTTTTTTATCTTTCCATAGCTTTCAATTTCAGAAAACATAACGAAAACGAATCATTCAAACCAGGCCACTGTGTGGCATTAGTTCTTAATTGCCACATTGCTTCCTGTCTTTCTAAATATAATGTCCAAGGGTCTCCCCTTATATCTGGTTCTAAAACCTCTAAAACAGTAAACTTAAAAGAGTGGTCACTGAATTCCATACAATGCTTAGATAGTGCATTTGTCTCTTTCTTAATCCTTATGTCTCTAAGATGCTCGTATATATGGTTTTTCAATTTCCTCTCTGTTTTACCAATATAAAAACAAGGACATTTTATAAAAAAAAGACACAATATACTATTTTTTCAATATTACAAGAACATTTTTGTTTAACCTTACTATCACATTAACATTAAAAATACACCCTTCACGAATATAGGGACAACAGTGACAGAAACCACATTTATTCATGCTTCCATTATAAGGTCCTTTTGAAGCTGTTTCTAAAATATTCTTAAGACATCTGCCTTTTCTATAGACAATGGTGGGTCTCTCACCCACATACTGTCTAATATCTTTGTTATTGGACATTACAACCCAATTCTTAAACAGGATATCAACTATTCTTTTACCAGAACTATTAAAAGTTGTAATAAATGCACTATTAAAATTGTCATTGTTATTTTGTATTTCAGACTCGAGTCCATTTAAGATAATATTACTATCTTGATTCAGCGTATTACTGTTTTTTTATATTATACCTTGGCCTATCTTCCTGGCATTGGCATAGTAAAGGTAGAAAGTACCCCTTTCACATTTATTAATAACTTCTATCTTAACATAATTAAATTGCTAGGGTACCCTCCCTTTAAAAACATTTCATTTAACTTGTCACATTCATTTAAAAAACTATCAAAGTCACCATTCGTGTAACTCTTACAAATTGTCCCTTGACTACAGCTTTTTTCTGTTTATAAGGGTGACAACTCTTGTAGTGTAAAACTGTGTGAATATGCTAGCTTTCTAAAAATCTCTGCTATAAAAACCTTGTGTTGCTTATCTTTCATCAAACTCGCATCGAAATAAAAAATCTCATCAAATCCAATACTGTGAGTGAACTTTAAAAACAAAGTTGTTCCATTAACATATTCTAAAAATTAATCAATTATTTCAACAGGTCCATCCCAAAAAATAAAGATATCATCCAAAAAGCTCATGTAACATTTAAAATATGAGAAGTAAGGTGAATTAAATAAAAACATATTTTCCCATTGTAGCATAACATTGTTAGTGTATAACCCACCACAGGCTGATCCCACAGAAACCCCTTCTATTTGTAAAAAGAACTCATTATCAAATAAAATAAAATTATTATATAATACTGTTTCTAATAGTTGTTCATATGCATTCATTTTACCCTGGGATACCCCTTTCTCAAATAATCAAAAAACCACACAACACCTTTTTTATGTGGAATGACTGTGTAAAGATCTTTTACATCAATTGTAATAAAAACACCCCATCCACATAATCAAGTGTATTAATTCTGGTGAGGAAGTCCCATGAATCTTTGCATAAATATAGTTCACATAACAGTAAATCATTTGATTTAATATCTAAAAAACTTAGCTAGGTGTTGCGTAATAGACCCCCGTGCATCGACAATGGGTCTCAATAGGTGGATCATAGAGGTGCTTATGTATTTTAGGTAAGAAAAAGATGGTGGGAATCCCAGGAATAGATACAGAAATATAATTAAACTCATCTATTGATGTACTACCTTCAATAAATAGGTCATTTAATTCATTTTTAATTTTCCTGAAAGCACCATTTACTTCATTTAATGAGGCTTTTTTATAAGATTTAGTATTCAAGATATTTTTCATCTTGTCATTAAACAATTTAATTTCCATTATAACAATCCCACCCCCTTTATCAGGTTTTACAATCCTCACCTCATTATTAGCTTTCAAACTTGAGTCTCACACTTTCTTCTCTTGTCAAAGTATATGAATTCGTGTTAAAACTGCCCCTAATTAGGTTACGGAAATCAAGTTCACATAGATTTTCAAATAGTTCTAGAGAAGGGTAGATGGAAGTGTTGGAAATATACAATGGGCTCTTTGTAAATTCAACACTGTGGAATAAAATGCTCAAATTCAGCTTTCTAACATATTGTTTTAAATTTACAATGATACTACTAACATTAAAAGATTTTGCAGGAACAAAGGACAGACCTCTAGTTAATAAATCACACATATATTCATCAATAAACACTGTAGAAAAATTAAAAACTTTAAAATCCCCTTTTGAATTCTTGTGGATAGAAGGAAGGCATGATAACTTTACAGTTTGTGTTCATGCTGACCATGTCTGTTGCCCCTCAAATTCCCTCTAATATGCCCTCTCTGGTAAAATTGTTTGCCCTCCCTCCCCCAGTTCATTTGAAAGTCCCCTTGTTGGGCAAACTCTTGATTGTTCCACTCGGAGACGTCTGAAGCGTCTCAGGGGTGCAAAATGTTCCTCCTGGTCTACAAAAGTCTCTGGTTCATGCACGACAGTCCTTGGAATATTCACATAGTTTTTAACCGAACTTTGCGATTTAGGAGGATCAGGGTAGACAGAATTACTATCATATTCAACCCTATCCCTGTCAATTTTCTTTAATTTCCAGTTTCTTATGCTGTTAATCTGGTTTTCAATACTTTTAAAAATACGATTGTATTCAAAACTGTTTTTTGCATCAGCATCATCATCAATAATAACTTTGTCCAAGTCACTTGCTTCAATACTCAAAGTCTCAATAGAATGCTGATTATATTTGACCACCAGTTCCATATATTCAAATCCATGGAGGTCAAACATAGCTAAAAGGTTTTTATGAAAAGGAGACTTATCAACCAGACCAGTGAGATACCGCCACATTTGTAGTCCCTTTGGGACTATTTTTTTGTTTAAGGCATTCTCTAAAATACAAGCTATCCAATTGTAACTTCCTAATTTTAAGAAGGAGACCAAGTCTCTGTAATTTGTCAAAATAGTCTAAAGAACTTACTGTTGTGTTAATAGGATGAAATGAAAAGCTCTGATCCGAATTCAGCAAGTCATTCAACACAAAATCTTCATTTCTTATGTTTGTAGTGAATCGATTCGCGTTACTTCTCATGTTAAGTGACTGCTCCCCATCCAGAGCCATATTTTGTTTATTAAATCCTTGAGTAGCA
Source organism: Protopterus annectens (assembly GCF_019279795.1). NCBI lineage: Eukaryota > Metazoa > Chordata > Ceratodontiformes > Protopteridae > Protopterus > Protopterus annectens. Next base: position 1,264,731,935 of record NC_056739.1, on the reverse strand, counting down.
GAGTTGGCCTCATTAGGTCACTTTTGCTGTCCAGATAACAAACGCTGTACTGAATTCCGCTTGCACAGTAGGGGGCGTGTACTTCCTGGTGGTTCAAGGAAGTACATTGGGTTAGTTGAGTTGCTGGAGTTCTCTCGATACTGTCAGGATGTGACAGAGCTATTCAGCTCAGTTAGCGTATTATTGATAGTCTGTGTAAAGAGCAAAAATGACTCCCCCCTCCTGAGTGCCTGTAGCCATACCGACAAGTAAAAGATAGTGAAACCACAAACCAATACAAATTGAAGGCATGACAGAGCTGGGGAGCCACAAAAAACGTCAAAGCAAAATTTTATTCCAAAATTCACACAAACACTTTTAAAACAAATATTAGTTAAGCGTTTTTGTCTGTCAAATCAGAGACTTCATCAGAACAATAATACTCATGTTCGCTCGCATTTTATAGTCTAACAAAACCCAATAACATGTCCGCTTATTACACTAACAAGCCAACCAACTAAAGACTAATTACATATGCAAGTATTTCACATCCATGCCTTTAAAGTCCTACTAATCATAAAAAAAGAAGTTATGTACTCACCATAACGTTCCATCTGAGTAGTTCTACTTCATTTGTCTTCAACCTGTGGGTATCAGATCTGTATCGGATCCAAGTCAGCAACTTCACAAGCATCTGCACGAGCTCCAAACTCCTCCCCCTAACCATAATACACCACCACTACCTTCCAACCCTTGAGTTTGCTGTACCCTATACTAAACAACCTGATCTAAAACACCTTACGCACACAAAGTACCAGCTATGAACTCTGTCCATATGGTAAGGCCAGGGGGAAGGCAGGAGGAATGGTTGAAGACAAATGAAGTAGAACTACTCAGATGGAATGTTATAGCGAGTACATAACTTCATCTGAAGTAGTTAACTTCATTTGATCTTCAACCTGTGGGACAGAGTCTCCAGCTACTAAGCACCTGGGTGGCCCTCATGGAAGGATATTCCAGAGCACTGCAGAACAAAGGATGCTCTCCTTCGAGAAATCAAATCCAATTTATAGTGAGAAATAAAGGTATTAGATGAGGACCAAGTAGCTGCAGAACAAATGTCATCTAAGGATACTCTAGACTAAAAGGCTGCAGAAGTAGCCATGGACCTTGTCGAGTGAGCTCTAATCTGACCAGGAGGAGACAAACGTTTATCCTTGTAGATCTGAAGGATACATAGAGAAATCCACCTGGCAATGGTCACCTTGGAAATAGGCTTACCCAAAAATGGTTTAGGAAAGGACACAAACAACTGGTCAGATTTACGAAAAGTTTTGGTACTCTGCATATAAAACCGAACTGTCTATGAACATCCAACAAATGCAACTTGTATTCAACTTTGTAAAATTTGGAAAGAAAACGGGTAAATTGATAGTTTGATTGTACTGACCTCAGATGCCACTTTTGGGAGAAAGGAGGGATTGGTGTGAAGAGAAACCCTTTCCTTATGGAAAACCATGTATGGAACCTTGACAGACAATGCCTGAAGTTCTGAAACCCTCCTAGCCGAGGTGACAGTCACTAGGAAGGCTGTCTCCCAAGACAGAAACTTAAGATCTACGGTTACCGCAGGTTCAAAGGGAGGGGCAACCAATGCTTGTAGTACCATAGTAAGGTCCCACGGGGGGATAAGATCTTTGACTAGAGAACATAAGAGGAAGGTACCTTTGATAAAGGCTTTGCACAATTTGGAAGAGGCCAAAGTAACAGAGTTCTTACCAGCATGAAAATAAAAAATGGCAGCTAGTTGAACCTTGACCGTAGATAAGCTAGCCCCCTGTTGAAAAATATTTTCCAAAAAGTCACGGATAGCCGGAATGGGAGCCATGAAAGGATCTAAACTCCTTTGAGAGGTCCAGAAGGAAAAAACGCTTCCATTTGCTGCGATAAATCTTCATGGTGGACGATTTATGAGCTGCCACCAGAACAGACCTGACCGAAGAAGACAACCTGGGAGTCCTAGCACCTGGGAGTCCTAGCAATTAAGGGAACTGGCGCAGCCAAGCTGTGAGCTTCAGACTGTCCAGATTCGGATGAAGGACCCACGAGGGGTGAGAAATGAAATCCAGAATGGGATCCAAAATCCATGGAGGAGCTAGAAGATGAGACCAAAGGAAGGGAAACCATACCTGGCGAGGCAATGAGGATCACTTTGCTCCCCAGTCGACAAGCCTTCTATAGGAATTTTGGAATAAGGGGTACAGGGAGATAAGCATAAAGACTTGGAGGCCAAACATGAACTAGAGCATCTCTGGGGGACTCCCCTGATGGGGGGTTCAGATCAAAGAACTCGCTACGCTTGACGCTGGAAGGAGATGCGAAGAGATCGCAGAAAGGCTGACCCCACTCTAGAAAGATCTGCTCCACCACTGAAGGATTCAGAGACCACTCATAAGGCATCACAACAGTCCAGCTTAGTTTAATTAGTATAGCAGACCACCGACATGTTGTCTGACTGGATTGCAATGGTTCCCACAGGCAGAAAAGCATGAAGAGTCTGCAATGCTAAAAGGATCACCCTCATCTCCAGAACGTTTATATGCAAACTGGTCTCGATCGGGGACTACATGCCTTGGACCATCCTTCCAGAACAATGACACCCCCCCCCCCCCAGCTGGGAGGTGTCCATGATCACTGTGACTTGGGAAGGGGCAGGAACAAAAGGTTGTCCCTTCCAAGATTTCCAAAGACTGCATCCACCATAGAAGGGATGACCTGCAGACTTTGCTTATGTATATTGAGTGTGACAACGGAAGATCCAACAAAGACCACTGAACGGCTAGAGTCCACTGAAGTACTCGCATATGTAAGAGAGCACGTGGTAGAAGTGTTATCATCACTGCCATAGAACCTATTGCCCTTAAAACTGACTCTGCTGAGGGAAGATGAGATCAGTAAATGAAAGTGACATGCATCCTTAAATTTCGAACCATTTCCAAGGTCAAGAAAACTTTTGTCTGTAATGTGTCTATCCATGCTCCTATGTATTCTGTTACCTGGACAGGGTTCAGAAGAGACTTGGCTGTATTGATTGTAGTCCCTAGATAGTGTGCAAGATGTAGGAAATAGTCTCTGGTCCGACAAAGTAGATGCTTGGTGGGAGCAGTAAGGAGCCAATCGTCCAGGTAAGGGTAGACCTGAATCCCCTGAAGTCTCAGGTGAGCTGCTACTACTGCCATCACTTTGGTGAACACCCTGGGGGCTGTGGTGAGACCAAAGGGTAGGGCTCGAAACTGATCATGATCGGCTCCTAGCCAGAAGTGGAAAACCCAGTAGGTGTCCTGGAGATTGAACGAGCAAATCCAGTCGTTCTCTTGCAGGTACAGCAGGATGGACTGTAAGGTGACCACCCGGAACTTCTCTTTGGCAAATGACAGGTTCAGAGTAGACAGGTCCAGAATGGGTCTCAAGTCCCCCGTCTTTTCTGGCACCAAAAAGAACCTGGAGTAGAGACTAATCTGGACTGATCTGAAGGGATGGGTTTTGATGGCTCATTTCTTTAGCAGCTTGTACATCTCTAGTGCTGCCGCCTCCCTTTGCGCAGGTGGTACATCTGGGAGGTGTTTGGAAGGTGTAGGAAGAACCACAAATGGGACTGAATAGCCTCTGGAAATTATATGAATCACGCAACGGTCTGATGACACGGACTCCCATGCCGTCAGGTGCAATGACAGGCAACCCCGACTGCATCCAGAGCAGTGCAGTCGGGCAACCCCTCTAGGTTGCTGCGTGGGCCTGTCCAAGCACGGTTCTTGAGACCCAAAATTCCTTGGACCCCCTCTGCCTCTGGGGCGGCATCTGTCCTGTCCCCCTCTGCCTCCAGGGGAAGAAGAGCCCTGAGTGTCCCGGGAATACTGAGACTTCCAGAACCACATCTTTTGCCCTCGCTGATTCCGGGAAAAGTATCTTTGAGGGTTCAAGAAGCAGATTGTGTCTTCTCATCTTTATTACTCTGGACCAAGGTGTCACAGACGGTCTTACCAAAGAGGGAAGAGCTGTCATACTGGGCATTCGCAAAAGACGCCTTGAAGGGTATTGTGAACTAACACAATCTGAGTCAGGTGTGACGCCTCATGGAAATGCCGGACCCAGACGCCCTAGCCGCTCCTTTGTTCGCATGCGAGAGGAGTCGCATAGACATATTAGAAACCGCTGTTAAGGTAGTCATCCTCGCAGAGAATGTAGCCCTGTCCTCCTGACACATGGACTTTGGGGGCGACTCAGCCAGTTCCTTAACCATGTCGCACTGTAGTCGAATAACATGGGCCACATAGTTCAGCACCTTAATAGAAAAGGTTGCTGACGCATAAACGCGCTTCCCTAGATGATCCATCGTCCTAGACTCACAGTCAGGAGGGTGGACCGAGGAACTCTCCTGGGCTAGTTCCCTCTTGGTGGTGGCTGCTACCACCATAGCGCCTACCAAGTACCCTTTATTCCAAGCCAGTCTGTCTGCAGGAGGGCTTAATATTTTGTCCGGGCACTTAAGGATTGCTTCCACAGTGTCCAGTTCCTTCAAAGGTCGCGAGGTGACCAAGTTCACTAGTGGATCCGCGGGGGGGGGGGGGGCAGGAAGTAGACGGGCCCCTGCCTAAAGCCTCCAGAAAAACTGATTCGTCCGAGGAAGGTTTTGGGACAGATTAACCTCCCTTTGGTGCAAAATTTCCATGAGACATCCTCGGGAGGTGATCTGGGGGGAACCTTCCCCATCATCCAAATCAGTGTCCGCAGTGAGGGATTCCAGAGAGGAGTCCAAGTGCCTCCTCTTGCATGCATGCTTGTGAGGAACCTCTCCATTGGGGCTTTCTGGAGGGGGCTAAAACTACTTGTTGTTCCTCAAGGGAAACTACCTGGGGCTCCTCGAGCATGGGCTGTCCATATGGTAAAATGACAGGATTCGCAAAAACAGAGGGAGTCAGGGTGGACTCCAAAGATATAGTCAGGGGGCCTCGACCAATTGGAGAGAACCCTTTCCACATCGAACACTGAAGCAGAGTGAGCTTTTTGGGATACTAGTAAGGGAACCACTCTCCCTGGATCTGACGTGGGAATCTGAGCCAGTGCAGAGGTAGACGGAGCGCTGAGAAGGGGTCCGTGACCCAACAAGGTCAGAGCCGATGGAAAAAACTCTACCCCCTCGAATGCAAACTAGTTGCATCCAACACGCTCCAGGCAGCTGCTGGTGTTGAGGAAACAGGCACCATCAGCGTCGACCCCCTGACTAGGGAACCTATTGGATCCATGTACTCCGAAACCAGGGGTTGGATTGGAGAAGGAGATATAGGTGTAAAGAAGGGAAGCGAGCTCCCTCCTCCAGAGGGAGAGGGAGCTGGCAAGACTCCCATCTGAATTTGTGCGCGAATAAATCTCTGCATCATTTTATCCAGGTCAGTTTTTGAGAGATTGCAGGTAGACTGTGACAAAGCCATGGACTCAGACATGGCGGGTCACAGAACCGAAGCTCCAGAAGATGGCCTGGGCTCCTCCAGCACCAGAGAAAACCTCCAGAAGATGGCCTGGGCTCCTCCAGCACCAGAGAAAACCTAGGAGATCGAAGCCAAGGGGAGTCAGGTCGGTGCCTAGTCTGAAGTTCGGGGGGGGAGGCCCGGTTGGAGCCAAAAGGTCCGGGGACCTTTTCCTCTTGTCACTCCTATGCGCTCTCTCTCCTTCTCTCTGTCCTTTCTGAGCTCTCTTTCCACAGGCTTAGAGGCAGGAGGATGAGTTGCAGCCTGGGAAGGAGGAGAAGCAAGGGCGGGAGTTGAAGGAGAGACGGCCACAGCCATGACCGAAGCAGAGCTGGAGGCGGTCGCCTCCGTAGAAAGGAGAAGGCCCTTCATCACAAGTTTAGCCCCACAGTCTTTAAGGGCTGGCGGTTAAAAACCCACGCAAATACTGCAGTCCATTAACAGATGGGCAGCACCCAAACAAAGAACACAAAGAGTGTGGCTGTCGGCAGGCGACAGTTTGTGGCCACACTCAGTGCATCTTTTGAACACTTGTTTTGGTAGATCAGCTATAACCAATCCCAAAAAAAAAAAATAATTTTTAAAGACACTCTCCACCCACCACACACTCAGAACCACAAGCACACACAAGGCTGGGGGGGGGGGGTCTAACTACTACAAAACTACCTAATACTATAGAAAATTATCTACACTCGACGCACCAGCGAGGGGGAGGAATAGAGACGACCTACACTACCAACAAACACACAAAAACTAAGAAACAGGGGAAAAAAACACTTCAAAAATCTACTCAACCTGGAGTTCAAGGAGCACGATGCGTTGTGAATCTGCGGCAAATGAGATCTGAGGGATGGAAGGTAGTGGTGGTGTATTATGGGTAGGGGAGGAGCCTGAAGCTCAGAGCAGATGCTTGTGAAGTTGCCAGCTTGGATCAGATATGGATCCAATACCCACAGGTTGAAGATCAAATGAAGTAAACTACTTCAGATATATATAAATATATTATATAGATACAAGTTAAAAATGGAGATAGATTTACTAATACATCTCAATGAAAGTGAAACATCATAAATAAATACAATTATATAAAATCGCATTTAATAAATAAATAAATATGACAATTATAGCAAAGTACTGTGTGGCATTAGTTCTTAATTGCCACAAAACCGTATATACGAGCATCTTAGAGACATAAGGATTAAGAAAGAGACAAACTTCTTATCTTTGCATTGTATGGAATTCACTGACCACTCTTTTAAGTTTACTGTTTTAGAACCAGATACAAGGGGAAACATTATATTAAGAAAGACAAGAAGCAATGTGGCAATTAAGAACTAATGCCACACAGTGGCCTGGTCTGAATGATTTGTTTTCTTTATCATGCTTTTTGTAATTGAAAGCTATGGAAAGATAAAATGTTATTTAATTATTCAATTTCCTTCATAGACATAAAGGGTACTTTGCTATAATTGTCATATTGTTTATTTATTTACTAAATGGGATTTTATATAATTGTATTTATGATGTAACACTTTTATTGATATGTATTAGTAAGTCTATCTCCATTTTTAATTTACATCTATACAATATATTAATATTTTTATGATTAGTAGGACTTTAAATGCATGGATGTGAAATACTTGCATATGTAATTAGTCTTTAGTTGGTTGGCTTGTTAGTGTAATAAGGGGGCGTCTTATTGGGTTTTGTTAGACTTTAAAATGGGAGTGAACATGAGTATTATTGTTCTGATGAAGTCTCTGATTTGACAGAGACGAAAGCACTTAACAAATATTTGTTTTAAAAGTGTTTGTGTGGATTTTTGAATAAAATTGTGCTTGGATGTTTTTTTGTGGCTCCCCAGGTCTGTCGTGCCTTCAGTTTGTATTCATTGTAAATGGAGCCACCTATACTGAGCCAGAAGATATAGCAAACCTCCTGGCTGATAAATTCAGCTCCAATTTTACCCCTCCCTCCCCCTCAACCTTCCCTCAGGAAATATCATCAATAACACCCCCTACTATCACTAGGGAACAGATCCTTAATGCTCTAAGACCAACAACACTGCATCAATGGGCCCCGAAAATATGCCATGTTGCCTTCTAAACAGCATGAAACATGACCTAGCAGGGCCTCTGGAATTACTATTTAACTACAGCCTCCAAACAGGTTTTGTGCCTCATGAATAGAGAAAGGCAACAGTCATCCTTCTCTGCACAAAGTTGGGCCATCTACAGACCCTGGAAAGTACAGACCGATAATTCTCACTAGTATTACATGTAATGGCATAGAAAGAATTACCAAGGAGATGATCAACAGAGACAGAGTAAACCTCCAGACACGGGACCAACCTAGTTTGGTTTCAAGGGCAGGTCATGCCTACTCAACCTTGTGGACTTCTTTAAGAAGGTCACCAAAGCAATGGATGAGGGCATAATTGTTCACACTGCCTACCTTGACAGGGCCAAGGCAATGGATACAATACCCCACTCGGGCATTGTTGACATATGGGTCTGTACCAAACCTCTTGAGTTTGTCACCCAGTGGATAGCCAAATGGCTCACAGACTGGACCCAGGAAGTTAGAATTGAGGAGTCCACCTCTACAAAGAGGCCAATCACAAATGGAGATCCTCCGGGATCAGTCCTTGGGCCGCTCCTTTTTGGCATTTACTTCTCAGAAGGTAAGGCCAATGTCAGTGGTCTCAGGTTGACTAAATTTGCAGATTATTACAAATTAGGAGCAGTCACTGAATCTCACACTAACACAAATGTTCTCCAGGAGGGGCTGATGCAAACAAACAACTGGTGTCAGAGCCACATACTAAAACTAAATGCCAAGAAATGCATAATAGTTACCAGGGATGGATGACATCCCAAAGGATACTATCATATTGGCAACATACCCCTTAGAGTTGACCCAGCCGTCAGGGACTTAGGGACACACATAGATAGTAATCTAGTCTTCGACCATCACATGTCTACACTGGTGTGGAAACCATTCTATGTTGTGCAACTTAAATAAAGATATGGCATTTAAGTCCAAGGAAGTCATTGTTCCACTGTACTTAGCATTCATCAGACCTATCATTGAGTATGATGCCCCCTTTGGTAAGTACGTAACCAGGCATATCCAACAACTGGAAAGTCCACAGCGGTTCCTCACTAAAAGAATACTGGGCATAAGTAAAATGTCCTATGCAGACCGCTTCAAGACCTTATCCCTGTATCCTGTCTTCTACAGGCTTTTGAGGGCTGATCTATGCCTGGCATACAGGGCATTGTCAGACCCCACTCTGATGGACCTCCTACATATCCACAAAACAAACAGCACCAAAATTCCCCATTCTAAAGACTTAAACCTTGCCTGTGATATAAATAGGACCTGCTGAACAGAGAGGTATGTATCCCAGAGACTACCTTGTCTATGGAACAGGCGCCATCCATGTGAAGCAGAGTTCTTCCCTAACCCAATTCAAGTGTAACTTGGACAAATGGATGGGAAACCGGAAATTCATCCCTGGTTTGGCACCTATGTCTCTAATGGACATAGGTAACCTGTAAATGGTTTATCGCCCAGGTCCATGCTTACACTTATCAAGGGTATCAGAATGTGTCAGAGATTTGGGACGCATGGCTAGGCTTAAAAAGGCCCTTGTGGTTGTTAGCTTAGTAAACACCTATGAACCTTTGACATTTATATAGAAATATCAATAAGAACAAAAACTGCTTAACTTGGCTCATTCCCTTCAGTGTCCTTCTAAACATTAATGACAAAGTGAGGTAGATGCTTTTCAGTTTATCCATCAGTTTAACAAAGTTAACAAAATTCCAATTTTCTCAGGCACTTCTTGCAAAGCCACATCTCACATGTCTAATTTTACACTTAATGGGACGGATTCCTTATAATCTCCCATTTATTCACTAATTTCACAGTGTTGCTGGTCATCTCCATTTACCCAACACCAGTCTCTGGTTCCGATTCAAAGTACAACTGATTCTTCTAACCAACCCTGTGATTTTTTTCTGTCTCTCAAGCATTTACTTGTGGAACAATGGCAAAGTCTCTCTATGGGTTTGTTAGTGTCAGAAGAATGAGAAGCAATGTCACTTCCTGATTGCTGGCTCAGTCATTGTGTATTAAAACTTTTATTTCCTCTTTAGCCTGATCTACATCCAAAAATGTTTTTATCCTCCAGAAATGTAAAGTATTGTGAAGACAGCTGGTTAAAGCAACATAAAACTCACATATGCTGCTTGACATTCCCTGAATTCTGGTATAAAATTGATTCTGTGCTGCCTGGTTCACAGTAAACAATCATTTCCACAAACACTTGCTTATCCCAAGTTGTTAACACATTTCTGTCACAATTTCTTTGCTCAAGAATTCTTGGAAGAGACTAAGGCCTAATATCACAGACCATATTTAAAAACTAAATTAAAAAGTTAAGAAAAACTGTTTTTTCGTCAGAATGTACTTTCTGAGCAAATAATTATGAAACTCTAATCAATGGCATCATTGATAGATTGTAATCCTCAGTGACTTAGCAGAAAAACAAAAAAATTATGAGGGACTTGGCAAGAATATGAAGCAAAATCAGCAACATTCTGAAAATCAGGATCAGTCAAGAGGTATGCTAAGGACCACAACACAGGCAAGACTGAGGCAATTGCACTTACTTTCCTCGTTAAATAGCTTTGCTTGGTCTACTGCTGCTTTGACACCTTGCACATCTGGAACTGTCCAGTCATGCTTCTGGACTACTGTAAAATACAATAACTGTGTACAGCAAACAGGTTGCATTTCCTTAATGTCGGCAATTAGAGACTTCACCTTCTCACAAAATAACTTCAGGTCTGTTAAAGTACAGCTGGGTAAGGAACCAGAAGCACAAGTTCAGTGGGAAAATGTACTTCAAAGTCCTCATCCCTAGCAAGTTTGAGCACATTTGTGCACTTAAGTGGTGATTCGCTGCATTGTTTTGTAATGGTATCAGAAAAAATGCGAAGAATTAAATCAATGAACGTTCTCAGGTTTTGAAATTCAGTAATGAACAAACAATGTCAAGGTGAATTTAATTAAACTGTCTGTGATGGCACATGGCAGGTCTTTTGCCATAAAATGAGCAAACTATTAGAAAATTACTTTATACAGTGCACTTATGCCGATTGCATTATGGGGAGGTCTAATGTAATTTTCTGCTGTTACAAACATTCAATTCCATTTTCTGTGGCTTGAATCTGAGAACCTGTGCATTCAGAGTGGTTTGGCAGAAGAAAAACACCAGCTAATCAAGATTTGCCATCTCATCCTATGCCTGCAAATATTTGGTTTGTTAAGGCAGGAATGTTTTCTACTGAACTTTTCAAGCTGAAGCTTGCTTCCATCAAAGACATAGTAATAAAAATGTTTCAGCAAATCTTTTCTGCACAACACAATGATATGGGATAAAGCTCATTGCATTTGGCAGCAACTTATCTGAAGCAAAGCATCAAGGAAAACATGCATTCTTGTCAGGGCAACACACTGCACTACTGTGCCTATGATAGTCAATTCCACAGTTTCTCCACACCTGCCAATGGAAAAGGAATGCAAGATGCAAGCCTTGTAAAAATGAGTGCATGTTGAACAATCCATCCATCCACAAATCTTGACAGCTTATTAGATCTGCTTCTGGGTGTCTGTACAATTCAGTCTACAAATCCCAAGCATTGTATTTAATAAACTGAATGGAATAGTGTAAGACACAAGCAAAACAGCTGGTTTCAAAAATGGTCTTAAGCTCTCCATTCATTTTATTTTCCTTTTTCTTTAAGTTACTTTATGAAGGATTACACGCCCGGAAACCCTCTTTCCAATTCCTGGCACATTATGATCCTAGCACTTCTAGCTTTCTGTGAAAGGTTTTTGAGCAACACATTCTCATGCTACAGCATTTTGCACCTTAGTGACTGCTTTTAATCAGTTGCATATTCCTTGTATTTCAAGATGTATGCATGTGCATGACTTTTTCCTACTTGTGCAGTAGCATGCAATGGCATCACAGTAACAAGCATGCTTCTGCACATGCCCACCTAAAACATCCTGCCTTCAACTCAACCCATAAGTCACAGGTCACAGTAATCACTCTGGCCTTTATCAAGAATATTCTACTGATATGTGGGCCAGCACCCACCCTGCAAGAAAGTAATTCACTCAAACCTCTCCCCTGATAGCACAATTACTCCCACACTCCATTCCCAAACTTAGACTGCTGGCTGATGATTGCTTGCCCTTGTGCCAGTGGCTTTACTCATTTTCTAACACATCCAAAGAACCCAACTTTTTAGCCATTTTCTTATTCTATAAAGGTTTTTTTTTTTTTTATTTTAGAAACACTCCATTTCATTTTGAAAACACAGATCTACGGTGACCTTTAAAAATACTTGTTAGCTTCAGCAGTTTTTTGTTAAAACCAAAAGTAAGTTTAAATGTTTAGGAACAAGATACTTTCCAGCTAACAGGTGATAAAAGCTTTGCAAGCTGATCTAAAATGAATGTGTAAGAAAATCATAAAGGAGTTTTTTTCGGCAAAGTACTTTGTCTCTAAAGTTACTAGTACATGGCACAAGGAATGCACTCAATAAAAGGCGATTCATTCTTTGAGCAACAAAGGCATTTTTGCCATACATCTGCAGTATACTGTGAAGGTTCAAACCCTAGGAGGCTGTCACGTCATCTTTTGTAGGGTAGGTCAGTTGTCCTCAAGTATCTGCTAGTGATCCATGTATGTTAAACAAACTTGACTAAGCTACTGATATCCTGGAAAGCAGGTAAGGCCCCACAGTGAAAACAATAATTAGAAATCTACCAAAAGTCAAGAAAAAAACACACAAAAAAAAGATATTAAACATCCAGCAGCCACAGTCAATGAAGGTTCTCTAAGTCTGCACGCAGCCATCTTCATCTCTGCAAACATCTACTCTGACCAACATGCTGGAAAAGCCTACACAGTCCACAAGGGGCAAAACTTGGCCAACAGTGCTAACACATGCTGTTCCTAGGACACAAACTTGGAACTTCAAAGAAACTACCAAGACAGTTTCTCCGCCTACCAATGGCAGCCACAAAACACTTAAGGGAAAATAATATTAAAGTAGTACATAAAAATAAAAGAGAATAGCCTTATACAATTAGAAAAAAATCTAACCAAACAAAAGACCCCCACAGCAAATTCTCAATTCTCAATAATGTTTAGCCCCATAAAGAAGTAAAGTTATGAAAAAAAAAAAAAGAAAATGACCTTCTAATTCCTGCAAAGTACTAACATATATATATATATATATATATATATATATATGTACACACACAGTCAAGTACAAAATACAAAAAAAAAAAAAAAAGCCATGATCTGACAAGAAACATGATATTATGGCGCTAAAATGGCAATCAATCAAATAAATAAATGGAATATTAGAGTTAACTGGTAAAATGGCACTGAATAAATGGAATGCATAGGTTAATGTAGCAGACATAGACAATTGCTACTGTAAAGGTAAAGGACTTTTAACAGCCCTCAAGCCTCAACTACTCACTATATAATTTCTGGGTAGAAGAGTGGCTCAGTAGTTAATTTTGCCTCACAGCTCAAGGGTATGATATTCAATTATACCATGACCCTCCATTAATATTCCAAAACGTGCACGCTGATTGGCCAGCGTGCACATTGTAAATCGACTTATACTAATGGAAAAAGGTCCGGTCACCCGGACTTTTTCCATTAGTATAAGTCTTTAAACATTGTTCGCTATGTTAAAAGAGTTTAACATAGCGAGACAGGCTTAAAAAAAGCAATGGAGATCTCCGTTGCTCTTTTTTTAAGCTGTCTCGCTATGTTAAACTCCTTTAACATAGCGACACAGTGTGTAAAAAGCAATGGAGATCTTGCTTTCTCCGTTGTTTTTTTTGTCTCGCTATGTTAAATGGGTTTAACATAGCGAGACAGCTTAAAATAAGCAACGGAGATCTCCGCTGCTTATTTTAAAGCTGTCTCGTTATGTTAAACCCATTTAACATAGCGAATAGTAAAAGCAACGGAGATCTTGCTTTCTCCGTTGCTTTTGGCCACAGTCTGATGTACTGCGTAGGCATGCGCAGTACATCTGAACTGTCATGATACCAGACAGCTGCGAAGGGCAGCAAAGAGATTATACAATGCCATTATTTAAGAAAAGTAATTATTTCTTTTTAAATAATGTCATAGATATAATAACCACTTCTGGGTGTGGGTAATGCGGGATTTACCCATGGTTGTCTTTGTTTGGTCCCTCAGGCTTCGCCCTCGGGACCAAACCACGCCAACCATGGGTAAATCCCACATTACCCACACCCAGGCGTGGGTTATTGCTATATTCTGACCTCGGATTACATTCTGTGTGAAGTTTGCATGTTTTGCTTCTATGTGCATAGACTTTATCCCCTGGTAATCCAATTTCCTTCCTATACCCAACTAACATGCAAGTTGGCTACTCTTAAAATGTACACATATACTGCTTTTATTCCTATCCTTGTGGCATTCAGCACAGTGCTATCTGATTATCTGACTTGCTCACAGTCACAAACTGGTTTACTTGCCCAGTTAATAAATCTATAAATTAAGAGAGTGAAACTTGTTTCCTACCTAACAGTGCCAGATGTTACTGGTATGTACTACCTACTCTCCTCATTTCCATTATCTCAGATTTAATAGAACAGTGTTAATAAAAAAGAGCATTTTCTTTAGTAACTAGGAAACTGACCTTCACAGAGAAAATATGGACTATAATTGGACACAACATTACCTAACCCCCACTACAAGCATGGTTATGAAGAACAACTTTACTTCCAGGGTAAAGCTAACAGAAGCAAAAGTGAATGATTCTGCTACTACCCACACCAAGCCACTATGCTGTGACACAGGAGAATGGCAAGAAGAGAAAGAACATGCTGCACAACATGCACATATCCATTGTGCATCTGCTGCAGAGAAGATGATGTAACACAATTAAGTTAACAGGCTCTATATCGCTGCCATACTTTCAAGGGCACAAAAGTATGGTGAAAATGACATACACTACTACTACTCCTCTACTACTAAAAATTATAGTAAATATGTTAAATCTGCTGTACAATAAAGAAAGGATTCTGCTGTAGAATAAACAAAGGGTTGAGAGTTGTTTCTAATGACACAGCTTGAAACAAAATACTATTATCTGCAAAATTGACAAAGGAACCCAAAAAAATATAGAAGGAATCCGGATACTTTGTGGGTTTACACAGGCAGGCCGGATTTTTGCTTTGATCAAACTGCACGTCTCAAGGGTCAGTACATTTTAAGTAATTGGCATCATCACCTCTTATACAAACAATTCTACCATTTTCACATTTTAAAAAAGTTATCCTACTCTACATAATAATGCACTCTTGACACCATACCTCTCAACCTCTTAGCCCAAGAAATCTGGACAAAGCCTGACATATGGGGGGAGGGAGACAAAGGCCCTAAAATAGGGGCAGATTCTAAATATTGCTCTTATAAATTTAAAACGCAGCTAGAATAACAGGGTTTGTGTTAAAATGTATTTTCTAAAGGGTATGAAGTCTGAAACTCAAATGTATGCCATTATTGACTGATTTAATTCCTCAGACCATCCTAGTCATTTGTCAGAAAACCACAAATTTTATGAGGAACAAACCAAAAATCTGAGACAAAAATCTGGACATTCTGTGAAAATCTGGACTTTTGAGAAGTATGCTTGACACTGATTTCTTCCTTATGAAAAGCACAGAGTTTACTGCAATTAAGTTGCACCCATCAATGCTTTACAGATCTCAGGAGAAGACCGTAAATGAGACATTGGCAAACAAAAGCAAAACATTTATTTATATGAAACTGGATACCCCTTGTCTTTGGTGTTTCACCTGACCTATAAGCCTACAAAGTAATGTCCAATGTTGTTGTGTGTCTCTCGGCTTTTCCCGGTTAGGGGTCGCCACAGCGGAACTCCGGTCCGTTAATGATTGGCAGTAGATTTTTACGTGCTGGCTTGCCGGGCCTAACGCACAACCTTCAATGAAGGAACGCCCATTCACGCATGTCGCCACACAGAAGACGCTCTAACTGAGAATCGAACGGGCAACGTCTAACTGTGAGGCGACAACGCTACCGCAGCACCACCACCGCAGTAAAGTAATGTCCAATGTATAAAAATTTAAAAATATAAATTTCTAGAATGGACCCAAGACTACACTGCACCAACGCTGCAGCTTCTCTTGGTTCTATGTGCTGTGAAAATATTGTTTTTACAACTTTTTTTTCTCTCTCTCTCACACACACACACACACACACACACACACACACACACACACACACACACACACTTAGCTAAAGCATGGGTTACCTCTAGTTTTGACTGCTTGAGGTAACTTTCAAGATAAACTGTGCCTTGAACCTTCATACACATATACTACATCTTTGTAGTTATCTGCTTTTAAATCCGGTATGCTGGAATAAATAAATGTCAAGCTACACATGGAGTTTTGGTGCTGCTTGCCCATGAACAGTCTAGTTCAGTGAGACAGATGCTTCCACCCACGTCTGCAAAGGAAAGTATTGGAATAAAGGGATGTCTCTCTGAAATCTCTTGAGAAAACTATTTTGTCCCCTTGGGCAGGGAGAGTGAAGGAGACTACTGCAATATAAAAATAACTGTCTTTGTTAAATCTTAGGACACAATAAAGTTTCTTCACAGCACTATGAATGAGTACGTGAATCTACTTTTGCCACATGGAAGCACATGTACATCTCAGTCGGATGAATTAGAAAATGGAGGTGGTTAGACTCCACAAAAAATACCCTACATTTAGCTGCTTGTTTAAACTGTGATCTAAATACACTGCAAAACTGAAAAGAGTTGGTCAGCAGCCTGACAAGGTCTACTTCACTAGACAGGCCCCTTTAAAAAATATGGTTCCTGAGATGATACATAAACGTCTACAATACTACATGGTCAGGCCTTGCATTCAGTGGTCTACAGAGACTTAAATTCTCTTCTTGGTTAATAGAAGGGCCACAGAGAGGGTGAAAGAATAAAAAAGGGTCAATTTCATAAAGACGGTCACTTGTTAGGACTAGAGGGGTTTAATTCATCTCTGCAATATGAACAAAAAGAAAAAAAAACAGTTCTAAATTCACAGCCCCTAGCATTTCTGTCTCCAGCAGAGGCATTAACTGATTAAAATGAATTTTAAACTGTCAGTCTTAAACAGTCAAAGGACCTTAAGGTGCAACTTTACAACAAGGATCACTGAACTGCTTGAGCAGAGTTCTATTATTCATCATATTTTTTGCATCTTAAAGCATTCTGTGCTCCACCATAATTATTATCAATGTTAACACTTCCTTATACAGCTAGAATGTAAACTAACCTGAAAGATGCTTACTTGGGAGACTGACAAAATGAAACAATTATTAGGAACTCAGCAAATGTTAGCTACTGCCAGTTACTGTTTCAGTATTACAAAATGTGTGAGATCATATAGGTTTCATAGGTAGGTACTAGGCTATCTGACCGAAGGCATTTATAAGCCTAGCCGGAATGTGTTGGCTTTCGCCGCCCCCTTAGATTAGTTCTCTGTGCCTCTGTCCAGCAGAGCCACTGAAGTGATTCCTGGGGTAAACTTTGTTTTCCATCCACTCGTCAAGGTTTCTCTTGAAGAGGGTTAGTGAGGAGCTCTGCTTAATGTAGATTGGAATCTTGTTCCAGAGCATGGGAAGTCTCTGGGACAGGAATCTATCACTCCAGCACGTCCTACTTATTGTTGTGGTGAGGTTTAGATCCCTGGAGCATGTGGCTCAAGGGGATATGGTTTTCTTTAGGTGGAGCATGTCCATCAATTATGGGTTGGACATGGCTTTGTATGTCAGGCAGAGATCACCTCTGAGTGGGCGGTATGCAACAGAGTACAGCTGGAGTTTCTTCAGTCGAGCTGCACAGGGCATCTGCTTGAGGCCAGTGATCCTCTTGGTGATGTACTTCTGTGGTCTTTCCAGTTGTTGCAGGTGTCTTATAAGGTACATCCCCAATGGGGCATTGTACTCTATGATGGGTATGATGAGTGATGCATAGGGGGCCCAATGACCTCTTTCGATCTGGATGCAAACCCTGTTGTGATTAGGTGGGCCACATAGAAGGATTTTCTAACAACTTTGGCAATGTGATTATCAAAGGAGAGGTTACTATCTACTTGGGTCCCCAGATCCCTTATTACGTCTTCCGTATTTAGGGGGTTACCACCCATGTGGTAGTTTGTGGTTACTTTGTTTTTTCCAAAGGGGATGACTATGCACTTTTTGGCATTTAGCTTAAGGCCATGGTTTTGACACCAGGTATCTGTCTCAGTGAGACCCTTTTGGAGAATGTCTGTGTCAGCCGGAGAGTCAATTATAGCTCCTAGTTTGCAGTCGTCTGCGAACTTGGTCAGCCATAGTCCTCTTGTGCTTGCTTGTATCTCTGAGAAGTATATGCCAAACAGGAGGGGTCCCAGGACAGAGCCCTGGGGAACGCCACTTGTAATCAGTTTAGAGTCAGACTTAGCTCCCGCAACTCTTACCATGTGGGTTCTATCCGTGAGCCAGTTGGCAACCCATCTCGTGACGTAGGGGTTTCTGTTCAGGCTGGTGAGCTTGTCTAGAATACCTGCGTAGGGAATGGTGTCGAAGACCTTTGCAAGGTCTAGGTAGGCTGTTTGGACCACCTTTTCCTCATCTATAGCCTTGGTAACTGTCTCAAAGATGTCCACCAGGTTTAGGAGGCATGATCTGCCCTTAAAGCCGAATTGGGTAGGGTCCAGTGTTTGGAGGTTTCCAGTGTCTCTGTTAATGAGATCCATGATGATGTGCTCCATAGCTTTGCAGACCAAGCTAGTCAGGCTTACAGGGCGACAGTTCCCAGGGTCCGTTGTGGCTCCACCTTTGTGGAGTGGAATAACCATTGCTGTGCACCACTCTGTGAGCACGTAGCCTGTGGAGAGGCTGAGTTTAAACAGTGCATTTAGGTAAGGGGTTAGTTCATCATTGAGCTCATGTAGGAAGCAGCCCGGGACACTGTCTGGTCCCATTGATGCTGTGTTTTTGGCTTTAGAAAGGGCTGTTTTAACCTGAGTGTCTGTGATTTCAGGGGTACTACATTCTTCTGGCATAGTTATAGGCCCTTTTGGGGGTGAAGTTTGCACTGAACCTGTCTGCCAGGATATTGGCTATATCGGCTGGTTCAGTGTATTTTGTGCCATTCTGCACTAACTCCGAACAGATCTGAGAATTGCCACTTAGATTCTTGACATTGCTAAAGAATGCCTTGTGGTTATCTTTGGAGTCCATGGCAATTTTTCTTTCAAAGCTAGCCTTGGATGATTTTATGAGGGAATGTAGTTTCTTGCTGATACTGATCACGGATGTCTTCCCTTCTTGGGATTTTACTCTTTTCTGTACTAGTTTCCTCCTTCTATTGTATAGCTTGTTTATTGCAGGGGTCCACCAGACTGGTTTCATTTTCTTGGAGGAGTGAGTCTTGGTTTTGTTTGGGATAGCACGATCCATGCATTCTTGTAGGTGCCTGTTGAGTGCATTAGTAAAGGATTTTGCAGCTTGGACAGCATTATCCTTTAGCATGGGGGTTTTGAAACTTCCCACCTCGGTCTTAAGTAACGTGAAGTTTGCTTTTGAAAAGTTTTTCACGGTGGTTTCTTTGACCGGGGGTGGTGGCGGAATGTGGATATCCAGAGTGATTAGTTTATGATCAGATCTAACCAGTGAGGGGTTGCCCTTCGGTGTGGAACACCAGTTGCCCATGTTGGTGATGACCAGGTCCAATATGTTGTCACATCTGGTGGGGGTGTTGACCAGTTGATCCAGGGCGTTTGAGTTTATAAATTCTAGGAAATGTTGGGCAAGGGAGTTTGTACTTGAGTAGTTCTCCCAGTTAATGTTTGGGTAACTGAAATCACCCAATATCAGGGTGTTTGGTAGGACCTTTGTTTCCCATTTTTCCCAGGAATGCAGAGTGGGGATCCTAGGACATGGTGGGTGATCTGTAGCAAGCTATAATTTGCATAGCAGTTTTTCCCATTGTTAGTTGCACGTGGATGATCGCTGAAGCATCCTGCTGTGCCACTAACCTGGAGGTGTGGGTATCCTTGATGAATATGGATACTCCCCCACCTTTTGTATTTCGGTCTGGGTGTTGCGGCCGAAATGCATGGTATGAGTTGTAGCCTGGTAGTGCTGGGGTGCCCTCTGGAGCCTTAAACCAGGTTTCTGTTACTGCACATATATCGATTTTCTCCATACTGAGGAGTTCCTCGAGTGCATGCATTTTGAGGTTTAGACTTCTGGAACTGAGTAGCATTACCCCTCAGATTTTTGTTACTTGTGCTATTTACGGCGGTGGGTTTGTCTTTTGAGCCTTGCCTAAAAAGGCACTATGGGGTGGCAAGAGCCTTGGCCAGTATTCGAAAGCCTAAGGGTGACAGGTGCAAGCAGTCTCTAGTGAAGCAGCGTGGCTTGTCGAGCATGTCATCACAGGCTGACAGACACTGGATCTGCTTTGAATGACACCAGAAGCTTAGCCAATTGTTG
Source organism: Protopterus annectens (assembly GCF_019279795.1). NCBI lineage: Eukaryota > Metazoa > Chordata > Ceratodontiformes > Protopteridae > Protopterus > Protopterus annectens. Next base: position 1,264,711,778 of record NC_056739.1, on the reverse strand, counting down.
AAATTGATAATTTTTTCTCTATACTGTGGTATCATTCTTGGTGAGAGCAGGATGCTACTCAGAGTCAGTGTCATACCGGCCTGGGCTACGTGATCAGAGAGCTCCTCCATGTCTCTTTTCATGTAGTCCAGGGAGGTACAGCTCAGGTCATTCACACCAACATGGACAATGACAGAGTCATATTTGTACTTGTTCTGGAGTGACCTGAGTGCTTGTGTTATGTGGCAGATCCTGACACCTGACAGGCAGATAACAGTAACCTTCTCCTTGTTCAGCCTAGTGAGTGGGACGTCAGTGTGCTATAGCGTCACCTATTACTAGTGTGTTGGGCATGTTATTTTGCCTTAAGGGCTGTAATTGTGTGGCACACTGGTTTTGTGAAGTATATGTTTCATGGTTTGTGTTGGGGGGTGGAGGTTACCTGAATGTCTGCTCTGGAGGTCTCTGTTGCTTCTGCAGATTTTTATTCAGAGCCTCAGAGTATATTTTCTTGTATTTGTGTGTGTTTTTTGCCAGTGCTGGTTTCATAGGTCTATGTGAGACTGGTGGTGTGATGCAAGTAATTCCCTTCTCCTCTTGACTGCCTGGTCCAGTCTTGGGTTGAGAGAGCTTAGCCTCCAATTTGGCTGTATAATTGCATCTCTCGCATGTATTAGTGTTTGGTTGAAGGAGGAGAGGGTTGTCTGTGTACATGAAGCAATTGTAACATTGCCTCAAAATGCCCAGATTCACCAGTTGGACTGGAGAGTACACCTGAAACTGCCCTTTGGCCATGCCTGGATAGGTACATACAGTGAACTGTTTTACTGATTGGCTGGTAAGGTCGAATGGAGAGCCTTGTCCTTCTCTACAGTATGGGGGGGGGGGTCTAGTGCTAAGGTTTATTAGTGCTTGCTATGAGTTTTGAGCAAGTGCAGGGATGAGAAGTGCTTAAGTTGAAAGTTTGTCTAGTTCCAAGGGAAAAATTGAAGAGTAGACTTTGTGGAGCCGGGAATAATTATACCCTAGCTAACCGGTGCTACCCGACATGCAAAACCACGCAAATACAATAAAAAAAAAACACTTTAAATGCACAGAAATGGCTATCACACTAGAATGTGTAGCCTACAACAGTTAAACAGGTAATTTAAATGCAAAAACTAATTTGTTAATGTGCAGGCAGTAAAATAAGTACA